>NC_069505.1:396901635-397101635 GCF_027579735.1 Bombina bombina | reverse complement strand
CTACAATAATTAACCCCTAATCTGCCGACCGGATCTCGACGCTACTCTAATAAATGGATTAACCCCTAAAGCTAAGTCTAACCCTAACACTAACACCCCCCTAAGTTAAATATAATTTAAATCTAAGGAAATAAATTAACTCTTATTATATAAATTATTCCTATTTAAAGCTAAATACTTACCTGTAAAATAAATCCTAATATAGCTACAATATAAATTATAATTATATTGTAGCTATTTTAGGATTAATATTTATTTTACAGGCAACTTTGTAATTATTTTAACCAGGTACAATAGCTATTAAATAGTTAATAACTATTTAATAGCTAAAATAGTTAAAATAATTACAAAATTACCTGTAAAATAAATCCTAACCTAAGTTACAATTAAACCTAACACTACACTATCAATAAATTAATTAAATAAACTACCTACAATTACCTACAATTAAATCTAACACTACACTATCAATAAATTAATTAAATAAAATACCTACAAATAAATACAATGAAATAAACTAACTAAAGTACAAAAAATAAAAAAGAACTAAGTTACAAAAAATAAAAAAATATTTACAAACATTAGAAAAATATTACAACAATTTTAAACTAATTACACCTACTTTAAGCCCCCTAATAAAATAACAAAGACCCCCAAAATAAAAAAATGCCCTACCCTATTCTAAATTAAAAAAGTTCAAAGCTCTTTTACCTTACCAGCCCTGAAAAGGGCCATTTGCGGGGCATGCCCCAAATAATTCAGCTCTTTTGCCTGTAAAAAAAAACATACAATACCCCCCCCCAACATTACAACCCACCACCCACATACCCCTAATCTAACCCAACCCCCCCTTAAATAAACCTAACACTAAGCCCCTGAAGATCTTCCTACCTTATCTTCACCATGCCAGGTTCACCGATCTGTCCTCCAAAGTCTTCATCCAAGCCCAAGCGGGGGCTGGCGATCCATAATCCGGCTGAAATCTTCTATCAAGCGGTGGCTGAAGAGGTCCAGAAGAGGCTCCAAAGTCTTCATCCTATCCGGGAAGAAGAGGAGATCCGGACCGGCAACCATCTTGATCCAAGCGGCATCTTCTATCTTCATCCGATGACGAACGGCTCCATCTTGAAGACCTCCAGCGCGGATCCATCTTCTTCTTCCGACGTCCAACTGAAGAATGAAGGTTCCTTTAAGGAACGTCATCCAAGAGGGGGTCCCTCGAATTCCGATTGGCTGATAGGATTCTATCAGCCAATCGGAATTAAGATAGGAAAATTCTGATTGGCTGATGGAATCAGCCAATCAGATTCAAGTTCAATCCGATTGGCTGATTGGATCAGCCAATCAGATTGAGATCGCATTCTATTGGCTGATCGGAACAGCCAATAGAATGCGAGCTCAATCTGAAAAGATAGGATACGCAAATGGCGTAGGGGGATCTGCGGTATGGAAAGTCTGCAAAGTGAGCGTTAGACCCTTTCCTGACTGACTCCAAATACCAGCGGGCGGTAATAACCAGCGTTAGGAGCCTCTAACGCTGGTTTTGACGGCTACCGCCCAACTCTAAATCTAGCCGTTAGTTAATTGTAGTAATTTTATTTAGATTTATTTAAACTATATTTAAGTTAGCTGGTGTTAGGATTAGGGTTAGACTTAGATTTAGGGGTTAATACATTTAATATAGTTGCGGCGATGTTGGGGGCGGCAGATTAGGGGTTAATAAATGTAGTTAGGTGTCGGCGATGTTAGGGATGGCATATAAGGGGTTAATAAAATGTAACTAGTGTTTGCGATGCGGGAGTGCGGCGGTTTAGGGGTTAATATATTTTTTATAGTGTCCGGTTCGTCAGATTAGGGGTTAAATATTTTATTTTAGTGTTTGCGATGTGGGGGGCCTCGGTTTAGGGGTTAATAGGTAGTTTATGGGTGTTAGTGTACTTTTTAGCACTTTAGTTAAGAGTTTTATACTACGGCGTTAGCTCATAAAACTCTTAACTACTGACTTTAAAATGCGGTACCAGGCTTGACAGGAGAGGGTCTACCGCTCACTTTTTGGAAGACTCGTAATACCGGCGTTAGGCAAATCCCATTGAAAAAATAGGATACACAATTGACGTAAGTGGATTTGCGGTATTTTCGAGTCTGGCCAAAAAAGTGAGACTCGTAATACCAGCGGGCATTAAAAAGCAGCGTTGGGACCTCTAAACGCTGCTTTTTAAGGCTAACGCAAGACTCATAATCTAGGCGATAGTTTTTCTAAATCCAGTAAGTACTGCAATTTTCACTATAGGTAGGCATAAAAAAGGAAAAAGCAGCCATTTCAAATTACAAAATAAAGTTAAAGGAACTATTTGTGAGCAATTGAATACAATCCAACAGGTAAAATGCCTTGGAACAAATTAAAGGGGAGGAACAAATCACTACTAAATCACTTAATATAGTGGAAGCCTTTAGATGTTTCTCTATAACCTACTGATGTCTCTCAGACTGAGAAATTTAAACATAAAAAAAAAAATCTTTATAATCAGTGTGGAATTGATAACTATTTGTTGCATTGTTCTAAATGACTATTTATTATTAATATAAGTTATAAGGTTCCTACTTTATTTACAGTAAAGGGACAGTAAAGCCAAACTTTAATTTTTAAACAATTTTGTTATTTATGTATATTATCAAATTTTCTTTTATTTTCTTGGTCTCCTCCTTTTCTTGGCTGTTCTCAACCTTTAACTCCTCTGTCCACTACAACAATCACTGCTCAGATTATTGCTGATCACTAAAAAATAAAATCAACACCATTGGAAAAGATATCTACCCCTCACAACCCTCCCCCCCTACCCACCCCTTCTATTAACAACACTTTGTGCTTCTTTCCTCCTGTAACAGAGGAAGAAGTCTTCATGCTCCCATCGTCTGCTCCTCTCACAACCTGCCCACTTGATCCTATTCCTTCACAACTTATTCTCTCTCTCTCTCTCTGCTTCCCTAACCCCTACCCTAGCTCATCTCTTCACCCAGTTTCTCACCGCTGGCACATTTCCTGATACATTCAAGCATGCGCCAATCACAACAATCCTAGAAAAAACCTCCCTTGACCCCTCAACCCCTTCTAGCAATCAACTGGTCTCCTTACTTCCCTTTCAAATTATTGAAAAATCATATTCATCCACCATATTCAAGTGCTCACCAAATCATGCCGCTCACAACTACACCATTTACAGAATAAAACTTTCCTTACTCATAAAAGTACAAAAATGCTAATTCTTTCCCTCATTTTGTCAAGCATTGACTACTGCAATCTACATCTGAATGTCATGATAATTGGGGGGGAGGGGAGCGCCAACAGCCTAAAGTATCAAACTAAAGTATCAGAGACAAATATATTACACTAAAAAGAGTGTATAACATTTATAACATTTAATAACGGGTATTATTATTTTAATATAATAAAATAATAATAATTATTATTATATATATATAGCTAAAATAAGGTTAAAAACAACAAAATAAGTAGCCCTCTATGTTATAGGGGCACAAATCAGTAAATATAAATAATACAGAGAGTCCCAAAAGATACAAAAAGTCCCAAATGTCCAAAAGACTGAAGTGTCCTTAAACAATGTCCAAGAAATAATATCCTGTGTCCAATGTGTCCAAATTAGTGAAGTATCCAAGTGATAACCTAATGAGGGTTAGAGAGGTAATAACCTCTTAAGAAGAATATGAAAAAATAAGGCTGTGAAAAAAATTTTAATTTTCTATTGCTACATCTAAATGTCCTTCCCAAACACTGCCTCTCCTCCTTCCAGTCTATCATGAATGCTTTTTCTAGACTTATCCACATAAGTCCACGATCTACATCAGCTGCTCCTCTCTGCCAGTCTCTACACTGGCTCCCCCCATATACTCCAGAATACAATTTAAAAGTATTAACTGATCAACCTCTGACCTACATCTCTCCACTCCTATTATCTCTACATCCCTCTACCACCTCCAAGACTTCTCACGTGCTGCTCCTGTCCTCTGGAACTCTCTATCCTGTTCCACCAGACTGTCTCCAACCTTGTGTAGCTCCAGACGCTCCTTTAAAACCCCACCTATTCAGATCGGCTTACCATCTCTCCTCTGTTTTTCATCCTATCATCCTACCTAAAATAATTATTGAACTGCCTTAACTCGCTGCTTCAACGACAATCCACGGGGCAAGCTACCCCAAAATGTATGTCTCTGCACTCTCAACCTGTAGACTGTAAGCTCTTTGGACTAGGGCCCTCTTCCTCCTATACTAGATTTGTTTAGTCTGTTATGTTTATATCTCATTACAGGTCCTTGTACTTGCTGTCAGGGTTCAGCCTGGAATTGAACCTGGGACCTGTCTCTATTTCTGCAGCTGTTATTTCCCAGCCTGTTGTGTTACCACTATGCCACCAGATGGCTTGATCACAGGAAAGGAATATTGTGATTTTCTATTTGCTGCAACTTTGGCTCTCTGGCTCCACCTGCTTGCCAGCTGAAAGAAATCATTTAATCAGCAGCCTGCCTTTATCTGGGAGCTTTGTTTGCAATTTGGTGCTTTCACATTAAGAGTGATACTCTGAAACACTCTCTGCTACTGTTTCCTGTGAGAAATACAGTTATCTTGGATTTCCTGGTTCCTGACTTCTGTTTCAATTACTGACTTCTCTTCTGGATAATTCCTTGGTACTGTGTTTCATTTTTGGATTGAATTCCTGGCAATTGAACTTGCCTAAAACTTTATTTCCTAAGGACTGATTCAGGTACTTTTTCTTGCTTGTTTCCTGATACTACAAAGTTCCAATTGCAGTCTATGCAAATATGCTGTTTGTTTCTACAAAGTACCAGTTTGCAGTTTATGCAAGTTTCCTTAAAGTACCAGTTCTACAGCATATGCAGGTATCTTGCTTGTTATTACAAAGCTCTGCCTTCCTGAGTGTAATTACACATTCCAGTCTTCAGCATATGCAAGTATCCTGTCTGTTATACAAGCTCTGTTTTCCTGCCTGAGTCTACTCAGCTCCAGTTCTACAGCATATGGAAGTATCCTGCTTGTTATTACAAAGCTCTGCTTTCCTGCGTGTAATTTCACTGTTCCAGTCTAGAGCATATGCAAGTATCCTGCCTGTTATTATAAAGAACTGTATTCCTGCCTAATACAACAACTTATAGACTTTGTCTTATCTAATTGCATATCTCTGCATTGCTTTATCCTATAAATAAAACCATCTCCTTTATTTCCTAAAACCTTGTACCTGTTTAATTATGCCTAAAAGGAAAGACTCACGGAAAGACTCACGCAGACAAAACACAACATTAACCCCAAAACCTGACACCTCTGCACAACAGCTCCTTACTCCTGAACCTGCTTCCTTGCAGAGTATGACAGAATGTGAAAGCCTTAAATTGGAGCTTGCAGAGGTGATTCACTCTTTGACTGAAGTGTCAGAGAGACTTTTGTCTGTGGACTCTCATCTACTACAACTTAACCAACTTCTAAAATCTCTTCCAGATGCATTGAAGTCACTTATCCAAGATTTCACTGCGGGATTCCAGACTTTACAGGATAGCCTGAAAGACTTTTTCACTAAAAAATGTTTTTGCTTTGGCACTCCCACTCCTGTGCCCACTACCCCAAAGGCTGTATCCTTATCAATCAAAAGGAGGATTTCAACCCCTCTTACCACTGATGAAATGGCCAGAAGGAGAAATAATGGCTTATGTTTCTATTGTGGAGCTACTGGGCATGTAATATCCTATTGTCCAGTGAGACCCCTTAAGAAGTCTGTTCCGCTGTCTCCACCTCTAAATCCTGAGTTATCAAATGGACAGGCTACAGAGAGGAAGTCAAACTGTGATTCCACTTCGGATTCCTCTGGAGATGAGCTCTGCATGGGTTCTATTCTACATCCCCAATTTGATCAGACAAGGACTGCACCTTCCAAAGACTCTGATTCCTGTGAAGTACTAACATGTCATACACAGAATCCTAGTACTATGAATCCAGAGATTTTCCTACCAGATCCAGCTACATTCTTATCTTCGTGCCTTCCAGAGGAGATGTCTAACTATTCTACCATTGAAGATGATACTGATTCTGACACTGGAGGGACAGTGCTTCAAACTGCTGTGCGGTCAAAAGGTCCTTTACCACCTCTACCTCAGACCCACCTCTCCAAAACCTACCAGCCTAGAACTGCACAGAAACCAAAGATCAGTCCTGATGGGGCCCTCTATACTAATTCCAGTCCCCAGAATCCTCTTCTGGAGAGCCCTTCAAAAAATATAATACCCTCTGATTGTGCATATGCCTCTGATGGCACTTTGGTATGCATCAAAGATTTGGAGTTATATGAGAATGCCAAGTCCGCCCAGAGGTCGTCTTCGAGGAGGGGGTACTGTCAGTGTTCAGCCTGGAATTGAACCTGGGACCTGTCTCTATTTCTGCAGCTGTTATTTCCCAGCCTGTTGTGTTACCACTATGCCACCAGATGGCTTGATCACAGGAAAGGAATATTGTGATTTTCTGTTTGCTGCAACTTTGGCTCTCTGGCTCCACCTGCTTGCCAGCTGAAAGAAATAATTTAATCAGCAGCCTGCCTTGTATAACAGACAGGATACTTGCATCAAATCTGGGAGCTTTGTTTGCAATTTGGTGCTTTCACATTAAGAGTGATACTCTGAAACACTCTCTGCTCCTGTTTCCTGTGAGAAATACAGTTATCTTGGATTTCCTGGTTCCTGACTTCTGTTCCAATTACTGACTTCTCTTCTGGATAATTCCTTGGTACTCTGCTTTCCTGCGTGTAATTTCACTGTTCCAGTCTAGAGCATATGCAAGTATCCTGCCTGTTATTATAAAGAACTGTATTCCTGCCTAATACAACAACTTATAGACTTTGTCTTATCTAATTGCATATCTCTGCATTGCTTTATCCTATAAATAAAACCATCTCCTTTATTTCCTAAAACCTTGTACCTGTTTAATTATGCCTAAAAGGAAAGACTCACGCAGACAAAACACAACATTAACCCCAAAACCTGACACCTCTGCACAACAGCTCCTTACTCCTGAACCTGCTTCCTTGCAGAGTATGACACTTGTATACCCCTATCTCTGTATCCAGCGCTATGGAATTTTGTGGCGCTATACAAATAAATTATAATAATAATAATCCTTTGAAGAGTGGGCAGAAGAGCAGCAATGCATTACTGGGAGCTAGATGAACACTTTGGGTGAGCCAATGACAAGTTATATTTGTGCATCTACCAATCACATGCTAGCTCCAATAAGTAATTTGTTGTTTCTGAGTCTATCTAGGTAAACTATTAAGCAAAGGTGTGGAAGAAAAGAACGCTGAGTCCCATATTTTCCATAATCCTTTGTTTATTGGATCTGAGCCAAAGGATGCAAGAAGGTGCTCCCAATTACTTGACGTGTTTCGCGCATGCTTACATGTGCTTCATCAGAGATCTTAAGCAAAGGATACCAAGAGATTGAAGCAAATTAGATAAAGGAAGTAAATAGAAGTTCTTGTAAAACTGAATGCTCTATTCTGGGGCCCGATCCGATATGCAGCGTCGCCCGCAAATGCCGGCGACGCTGAAATTTGCGCTGGTTTGGTATCCTATATACAGCGTAACCTAGAAGTTACGCTCGTATATTTCTGCCGTCGCCCGTAGTTTTTTGGGCCATAGACAGGTATACCAAACCTGCGCAGTTTGGTATCCAATATACAGCGTAAGGACTTACGTTGCGAAAATGGAGAAATCTTACTCCATTTTCACCTCGCCACAAAAAGCAGCCGTAGTAAGCCTTACGCTATCTATTGGAGCCCCGTAACTCCCTAAACTAGCTACAAAATAAACCTAACACCTAACGCATGCACAATGTCTATCTACCTGTCAACCACGATCCCCCGCCGCAATCCCTAATAAAATATTTAACCCCTAAACCGCCGCTCCCGGACCCCGCCGCCACCTACATTAACTACCCCCTAATGTGATGCCCCTACCCCGCCGCCATCTATTTTAAAATCGAATCCCTCTACCCCGCCGCCACCTATATTAAATTAATTAACCCCTAATCTAATCCCCCTACCCCGCCGCCACCTATATTAAATTAATTAACCCCGAATCTAATCCCCCTACCCCGCCGCCAGCTATATTAAATTAATTAACCCCTAATCTAATCCCCCTACCCCGCTGTCAGCTATATTAAATTATTTAACCCCTAAAATACTAAACTATCCCTACCACTAAACCTAAATCTAACCCTACAAATAGCCCTGAAAAGGGCTTTTTGCGTGGCATTACCCCAAAGTAAACTGCTCTATTGCCAGCCCTTAAAAGGGCTTTTTGCGGGGCTTTGTCACAAAGTAAACTGCTCTTTTGCATCTAATCTAAATCCCCCTACACCGCGGCCACCTATAATAAATGTATTAACCCCTAATTTAATCCCCCTACACCGCCGCCGCCTATATTAAACACATTAAACCCTAATCTAATCCCCCTACACCGCCGCCAGCTATATTAACTATATTAACCCTAATTATATTAGGGTTAATATCGTTATTATATTATATATATATATTAAGTATAATAACCCTATCTAACTCTAACATCCCTAACTAAACTCTTATTAAAATAAATCTAATATTAATATTATTAATTAAAATATTCCTATTTAATTCTAAATACTTACCTATAAAATAAACCCTAAGATAGCTACAATGTAATTAATAATTACATTGTAGCTATTTTAGGGTTTATATTTAATTTACAGGTAACTTGGTATTTATTTTAACTAGGTACAATAGATATTAAATAGTTAATAACTATTTAATAGCTACCTAGTTAAAATAATTACCAATTTACCTGTAAAATAAATCCTAACCTAAGTTACAAATACACCTACACTATCAATAAATTAAATAAACTACAAATATCTAAACTAAAATACAATAAAATAATCTAAACTAAATTACACAAAAAAAACACAAAATTACAAAAAATAAAAAAAAATTTACAAGATTTTTAAGCTAATTACACCTATTCCAAACCCCCTAATAAAATAATAAAGCCCCCAAAATAAAAAAAATTCCCTGCCCTATTCTAAATAAAAAAAGTTAGCTCTTTTACCTTACCAGCCCTTAAAAGGCCTTTTGCGGGGCATGCCCCAAAGAAAACTGCTCTTTTTCCTGAAAAAAAACACAATACCACCCCCCAACATTACAACCCACCACCCACATACCCCTAATCTAACCCAAACCCCCCTTAAATAAACCTAACACTACCCCCCTGAAGATCTCCCTACCTTGTATTCACCCAGCCGAGCAGAACTCTTCATCCGATCCGGGCGATGTCTTCAATCAAGCTGCAGAGACTCTTCTTCCATCCGGCGATGTCTTCAAGCAAGCGGCAGAGAGTCTTCTTCCATCCGGTGATGTCTTCAAGCATAGCGGCATCTTCAATCTTCTTTCTTCGCTCCTCCGCCGCGGAGCATCCATCCGGCACGAAGACTTCCCGATGAAGGAGGTTCCTTTAAATGACGTCATCCAAGATGACGTCCGTCGAATTCCGGTTGGCTGATAGGATTCTATCAGCCAATCGGAATTAAGGTAGAAAAATCAGATTGGCTGATTGAATCAGCCAATCAGATTCAAGTTCAATCCGATTGGCTGAACCAGCCAATTGGATTGAACTTGAATCTGATTGGCTGATTCAATCAGCCAATCAGATTTTTCTACCTTAATTCTGATTGGCTGATAGAATCCTATCAGCCAATCGGAATTCGACGGACGTCATCTTGGATGACGTCATTTAAAGGAACCTCATTCGTCGGGAAGTTGTCGTGCCGGATGGATGCTCTGCGGCGGAGGAGCGAAGATTGAAGATGCCGCTTTGCTTGAAGACATCACCGGATGGAAGAAGACTCTCTGCCGCTTGCTTGAAGACATCGCCGGATGGAAGAAGACTCTCTGCAGCTTGATTGAAGACATCGCCCGGATCGGATGAAGAGTTCTGCTCGGCTGGGTGAATACAAGGTAGGGAGATCTTCAGGGGGGTAGTGTTAGGTTTATTTAAGGGGGGTTTGGGTTAGATTAGGGGTATGTGGGTGGTGGGTTGTAATGTTGGGGGGTGGTATTGTGTTTTTTTTTTCAGGCAAAAGAGCAGTTTTCTTTGGGGCATGCCCCACAAAAGGCCCTTTTAAGGGCTGGTAAGGTAAAAGAGCTAACTTTTTTTATTTAGAATAGGGCAGGGATTTTTTTTTATTTTGGGGGCTTTATTATTTTATTAGGGGGCTTAGAATAGGTGTAATTAGCTTAAAAATCTTGTGATTTTTTTTTATTATTTGTAATTTAGTGTTTGTTTTTTGTGTAATTTAGTTTAGATTATTTTATTGTATTTTAGTTTAGATATTTGTAGTTTATTTAATTTATTGATAGTGTAGGTGTATTTGTAACTTAGGTTAGGATTTATTTTACAGGTAAATTGGTAATTATTTTAACTAGGTAGCTATTAAATAGTTATTAACTATTTAATAGCTATTGTACCTAGTTAAAATAAATACCAAGTTACCTGTAAAATAAATATAAACCCTAAAATAGCTACAATGTAATTATTAATTACATTGTAGCTATCTTAGGGTTTATTTTATAGGTAAGTATTTAGATTTAAATAGGAATATTTTAATTAATAATATTAATATTAGATTTATTTTAATAAGAGTTTAGTTAGGGATGTTAGAGTTAGATAGGGTTATTATACTTAATATATATATAATATAATAACGATATTAACTATATTAACCCTAATATAATTAGGGTTAATATAGCTGGGGGCGGTGTAGGGGGATTAGATTAGGGGTTAATGTGTTTAATATAGGTGGCGGCGGTGTAGGGGGATTAGAATAGGGGTTAATACATTTATTATAGGTGGCGGCGGTGTAGGGGGATTTAGATTAGATGCAAAAGAGCAGTTTACTTTGTGACAAAGCCCCGCCAAAAGCCCTTTTAAGGGCTGGTAAAAGAGCAGTTTTCTTTGGGGTAATGCCACGCAAAAAGCCCTTTTCAGGGCTATTTGTAGGGTTAGACTTAGGTTTAGTGGTAGGGATAGTTTAGTATTTTAGGGGTTAAATAATTTAATATAGCTGGCGGCGGGGAAGGGGATTAGATTAGGGGTTAATTAATTTAATATAGGTGGCGGCGGGGTAGGGGGATTAAATTAGGGGTTAATAATTTTAAAATAGATGGCGGCGGGGTAGGGGCTCACTTTAGGGGGTAGTTAATGTAGGTGGCGGCGGGGTCCGGGAGCGGCGGTTTAGGGGTTAATAACTTTATTAGGTGGCGGCCGGGAGCGGCGGTTTAGGGGTTAATACATTTATTATTGTTAGGATAGTGAGGGGGGGATAGCGGATAGAGGGTTAGACGTGTCGGGCTATGTTTGGGAGGCGTGTTAGACAGTACGGGAGATTTAGGTTTTGTAGGCGCCGGCAGTTTCTAAAGTGCCGTAAGTCACTGGCGACTCCAGAAATTTGTACTTACGCAGATTTCTGGACATCGCTGGTTTGTCAGACTTATGGCACTTTAGCTTCTGACGGCGCCATATATGGGATAGCTCGAGTTGCAAGCTGAAACTGCAGGCGGCGGGGGTTCCCTCGCTTGCGCCGCAAACTACGCTGCATATCGGATCGCGCCCCTGAATCATAAAATTATAAGTTTGACTTTGTTGTCCCTTTAAACTGAACTAAACATATTAATTAACAAATAGTATGCATATTCATTCAATTGTTTTGTATCTGAACACAAATAAAAAAGTATTTTTCAAGTTATTTAATTGTTTGTATAACAAATTAAGATCCCTAATATGGGTATATGAGTTCTACTTTCTGTCCACTAGATGGCAGAACAGCATTACAACTCAATTCTTCATTATACAGCGTTTCCATCGCCCTCTGCTATTCATGTAGCTGAATGAGACAGAACTGGAAGAGATGCCGCTGGCCCCTAAACATGATTCTAGTTACAGTACTAACGATGCAATTAACACTAATTGGTAACAACAAAATAAAATCTGCTGTAAATTTAAAATCCTCTACAAACGGTCTGGAATTTAATTTTTTTCTAAATAAGTACAGAAAGGCATATAACTGATGCAGGGCATCTAAAATACTGAGCACTGGCTCTATAAGCAGTCACAACAGATCTAGTGCTTCAGTTCAACTTAAAGCACATAATACTCACAGCAATATTAGCAGATAAAATGGACACAAAACAACAACAAATCTTATAACCTTTTACAGCATGATATTATTGCACTGTTGCATATAACTGTAAGTCCTGAAAACATCAGTTATATAGTAAGGGATGTAATAGTATAGTTATCACAGACAGATCAGTTATATAGTAAGAGATGTACAAGTATAGTGATCACACACAGCTCAGTTATATAGTAAGAGATGTACAAGTGTAGTGATAACACTCAGATCAGTTATATAGTAAGAGATGTACAAGTATAGTGATCACAGACATCAGTTATATAGTAAGAGATGTACAAGTATAGTGATCACAGACATCAGTTATATAGTAAGAGATGTAAAAGTATAGTGATCACAGACATCAGTTATATAGTAAGAGATGTACAAGTATAGTGATCACAGACATCAGTTATATAGTAAGAGATGTACAAGTATAGTTATTACACACAGATCAGTTATATAGTAAGAGATGTACAAGTATAGTGATTACACACAGATCAGTTATATAGTAAGAGATGTACAAGTATAGTGATCACAGACAGATCAGTTATATAGTAAGAGATGTACAAGTATAGTTATTACACACAGATCAGTTATATAGTAAGAGATGTACAAGTATAGTTATTACACACAGATCAGTTATATAGTAAGAGATGTACAAGTATAGTGATCACAGACATCAGTTATATAGTAAGAGATGTACAAGTATAGTGATCACAGACATCAGTTATATAGTAAGAGATGTACAAGTATAGTGATCACAAACATCAGTTATATAGTAAGAGATGTACAAGTATAGTGATCACAGACATCAGTTATATAGTAAGAGATGTACAAGTATAGTGATCACAGACATCAGTTATATAGTAAGAGATGTACAAGTATAGTGATCACAGACATCAGTTATATAGTAAGAGATGTACAAGTATAGTGATCACAGACATCAGTTATATAGTAAGAGATGTACAAGTATAGTGATTACACACAGATCAGTTATATAGTAAGAGATGTACAAGTATAGTGATTACACACAGATCAGTTATATAGTAAGAGATGTACAAGTATAGTGATTACACACAGATCAGTTATATAGTAAGAGATGTACAAGTATAGTGATCACAGACATCAGTTATATAGTATGAGATGTACAAGTATAGTGATCACAGACATCAGTTATATAGTAAGAGATGTAAAAGTATAGTGATCACAAGCATCAGTTATATAGTAAGAGATGTACAAGTATAGTGATCACAAGCATCAGTTATATAGTAAGAGATGTACAAGTATAGTGATCACAAGCATCAGTTATATAGTAAGAGATGTACAAGTATAGTTATCACAGACATTAGTTATATAGTAAGAGATGTACAAGTATAGTTATCACAGACATCAGTTATATAGTAAGAGATGTACAAGTATAGTGATCACACACAGACCAGTTACATAGTAAGAGATGTACAAGTATAGTGATCACACACATCAGTTATATAGTAAGAGATGTACAAGTATAGTGATCACAAACATCAGTTATATAGTAAGAGATGTACAAGTATAGTGATCACAAACATCGGTTATATAGTAAGAGATGTACAAGTATAGTGATAACACTCAGATCAGTTATTTTAATAAGAGATACACAAGTATGGTGATTACACACAGATCAGTTATATAGTAAGAGATGTACAAGTATAGTGATCACAGACATCAGTTATATAGTAAGAGATGTACAAGTATAGTGATCACAGACATCAGTTATATAGTAAGAGATGTACAAGTATAGTGATCACAGACATCAGTTATATAGTAAGAGATGTACAAGTATAGTGATCACAGACAGATCAGTTATATAGTAAGAGATGTACAAGTATAGTGATCACAGACATTAGTTATATAGTAAGAGATGTACAAGTATAGTGATCACAAACATCAGTTATATAGTAAGACATGTACAAGTATAGTGATCACAGACAGATCAGTTATATAGTAAGAGATGTACAAGTATAGTGATCACAAACATCAGTTATATAGTAAAAGATGTATAAGTATAGTGATCACAGCCAGATCAGTTATATAGTAAGAGATGTACAAGTATAGTGATCACAGACATCAGTTATATAGTAAGAGATGTACAAGTATAGTGATCAAAGACAGATCAGTTATATAGTAAGAGATGTACAAGTACAGTGATCACAAACATCAGTTATATAGTAAGATATGTACAAGTACAGTGATCACAAACATCAGTTATATAGTAAGAGATGTACAAGTATAGTGATCACAAACATCAGTTATATAGTAAGATATGTACAAGTACAGTGATCACAAACATCAGTTATATAGTAAGAGATGTACAAGTACAGTGATCACACACATCAGTTATATAGTAAGAGATGTACAAGTACAGTGATCACAGACATCAGTTATATAGTAAGAGATGTACAAGTATAGTGATCAAAAACATCGGTTATATAGTAAGAGATGTACAAGTATGGTGATTACACACAGATCAGTTATATAGTAAGAGATGTACAAGTACAGTGATCACAGACATCAGTTATATAGTATGAGATGTACAAGTATAGTGATCACAGACATCAGTTATATGGTATGAGATGTACAAGTATAGTGATCACAGACATCAGTTATATAGTAAGAGATGTACAAGTATAGTGATCACAGACATCAGTTATATAGTAAGAGATGTACAAGTATAGTGATCACAGACATCAGTTATATAGTAAGAGATGTACAAGTATAGTGATCACACACATCAGTTATATAGTAAGAGATGTACAAGTATAGTGATCACAGACATCAGTTATATAGTAAGAGATGTACAAGTATAGTGATCACAAACATCAGTTATATAGTAAGTGATGTACAAGTATAGTGATCACAGACAGATCAGTTATATAGTAAGAGATGTACAAGTATAGTGATCACAGACATTAGTTATATAGTAAGAGATGTACAAGTATAGTGATCACACACATCAGTTATATAGTAAGAGATGTACATGTATAGTGATCACAAACATCAGTTATATAGTAAGAGATGTACAAGTATAGTGATCACAAACATCAGTTATATAGTAAGTGATGTACAAGTATAGTGATCACAGACAGATCAGTTATATAGTAAGAGATGTACAAGTATAGTGATCACAAACATCAGTTATATAGTAAAAGATGTATAAGTATAGTGATCACAGCCAGATCAGTTATATAGTAAGAGATGTACAAGTACAGTGATCACAGACATCAGTTATATAGTAAGTGATGTACAAGTATAGTGATCACAGACAGATCAGTTATATAGTAAGAGATGTACAAGTATAGTGATCACAGACATTAGTTATATAGTAAGAGATGTACAAGTATAGTGATCAAAGACAGATCAGTTATATAGTAAGAGATGTACAAGTATAGTGATCACAAACATCAGTTATATAGTAAGACATGTACAAGTATAGTGATCACAGACAGATCAGTTATATAGTAAGACATGTACAAGTATAGTGATCACAGACAGATCAGTTATATAGTAAGAGATGTACAAGTATAGTGATCACAGACATTAGTTATATAGTAAGAGATGTACAAGTATAGTGATCAAAGACAGATCAGTTATATAGTAAGAGATGTACAAGTATAGTGATCAAAGACAGATCAGTTATATAGTAAGAGATGTACAAGTATAGTGATCACAAACATCAGTTATATAGTAAGATATGTACAAGTACAGTGATCACACACATCAGTTATATAGTAAGAGATGTACAAGTATAGTGATCACAGACATCAGTTATATAGTAAGAGATGTACAAGTACAGTGATCACACACATCAGTTATATAGTAAGAGATGTACAAGTACAGTGATCACAGACATCAGTTATATAGTAAGAGATGTACAAGTACAGTGATCACACACATCAGTTATATAGTAAGAGATGTACAAGTATAGTGATCACACACATCAGTTATATAGTAAGAGATGTACAAGTACAGTGATCACAGACATCAGTTATATAGTAAGAGATGTACAAGTATAGTGATCACAGACATTAGTTATATAGTAAGAGATGTACAAGTATAGTGATCACAGACATCAGTTATATAGTAAGAAATGTACAAGTATAGTGATCACAGACATTAGTTATATAGTAAGAGATGTACAAGTATAGTGATCAAAGACAGATCAGTTATATAGTAAGAGATGTACAAGTATAGTGATCAAAGACAGATCAGTTATATAGTAAGAGATGTACAAGTATAGTGATCACAGACAAATTAGTTATATAGTAAGGGATGTACAAGTATAGTGATCACAGACATCAGTTATATAGTAAGAGATGTACAAGTATAGTGATCAAAGAGAGATCAGTTATATAGTAAGAGATGTACATGTATAGTGATCAAAGACAGATCAGTTATATAGTAAGAGATGTACAAGTATAGTGATCACAGACATCAGTTATATAGTAAGAGATGTACAAGTATAGTGATCACAAACATCAGTTATATAGTAAGAGATGTACAAGTATAGTGATCACAGACATCAGTTATATAGTAAGAGATGTACAAGTATAGTGATCACAGACATCAGTTATATAGTAAGAGATGTACAAGTATAGTGATCAAAGACAGATCAGTTATATAGTAAGAGATGTACAAGTATAGTGATCACAGACATCAGTTATATAGTAAGAGATGTACAAGTATAGTGATCACAGACATCAGTTATATAGTAAGAGATGTACAAGTATAGTGATCACAGACATCAGTTATATAGTAAGAGATGTACAAGTATAGTGATCACAAACATCAGTTATATAGTAAGAGATGTACAAGTATAGTGATCACAGACATCAGTTATATAGTAAGAGATGTACAAGTATAGTGATCACAGACATCAGTTATATAGTAAGAGATGTACAAGTATAGTGATCAAAGACAGATCAGTTATATAGTAAGAGATGTACAAGTATAGTGATTACAGACATCAGTTATATATTAAGAGATGTACAAGTATAGTGATCACAGACATCAGTTATATAGTAAGAGATGTACAAGTACAGTGATCACAGACATCAGTTATATGGTATGAGATGTACAAGTATAGTGATCACAGACATTAGTTATATAGTAAGAGATGTACAAGTATAGTGATCACAGACATTAGTTATATAGTAAGAGATGTACAAGTATAGTGATCACAGACATCAGTTATATAGTAAGAGATGTACAAGTATAGTGATCACAAACATCAGTTATATAGTAAGAGATGTACAAGTATAGTGATCACAGACATCAGTTATATAGTAAGAGATGTACAAGTATAGTGATCACAGACATCAGTTATATAGTAAGAGATGTACAAGTATAGTGATCAAAGACAGATCAGTTATATAGTAAGAGATGTACAAGTATAGTGATTACAGACATCAGTTATATATTAAGAGATGTACAAGTATAGTGATCACAGACATCAGTTATATAGTAAGAGATGTACAAGTACAGTGATCACAGACATCAGTTATATGGTATGAGATGTACAAGTATAGTGATCACAGACATTAGTTATATAGTAAGAGATGTACAAGTATAGTGATCACAGACATTAGTTATATAGTAAGAGATGTACAAGTATAGTGATCACAAACATCAGTTATATAGTAAGAGATGTACAAGTAAGGTGATCACACACAGATCAGTTATATAGTAAGAAATGTACATGTATAGTGATCACACACATATCAGTTATATAGTAAGAGATGCACAAGTATAGTGATCACAGACATTAGTTATATAGTAGGAGATGTAAAAGTATAGTGTTCACACACAGATCAGTTGTATAGTAAGAAATGTACAAGTATATTGATCACACACAGACCAGTTACATAGTAAGAGATGTACAAGTACAGTGATCACACACATCAGTTATATAGTAAGAGATGTACAAGTACAGTGATCACAGACATCAGTTATATAGTATGAGATGTACAAGTATAGTGATCACAGACATTAGTTATATAGTAAGAGATGTACAAGTATAGTGATCACAAACATCAGTTATATAGTAAGAGATGTACAAGTAAGGTGATCACACACAGATCAGTTATATAGTAAGAAATGTACAAGTATATTGATCACACACAGACCAGTTACATAGTAAGAGATGTACAAGTACAGTGATCACACACATCAGTTATATAGTAAGAGATGTACAAGTACAGTGATCACAGACATCAGTTATGTAGTATGAGATGTACAAGCATAGTGATCACAGACATTAGTTATATAGTAAGAGATGTACAAGTAAGGTGATCACACACAGATCAGTTATATAGTAAGAAATGTACATGTATAGTGATCACACACATCAGTTATATAGTAAGAGATGTACAAGTATAGTGATCACAGACATCAGTTATATAGTAAGTGATGTACAAGTATAGTGATCACAGACATCAGTTATATAGTATGAGATGTACAAGTATAGTGATCACAGACATTAGTTATATAGTAAGAGATGTACAAGTATAGTGATCACAAACATCAGTTATATAGTAAGAGATGTACAAGTAAGGTGATCACACACAGATCAGTTATATAGTAAGAAATGTACAAGTATAGTGATCACACACATATCAGTTATATAGTAAGAGATACACAAGTATAGTGATCACAGACATTTGTTATATAGTAAGAGATGTAAAAGTATAGTGTTCACACACAGATCAGTTGTATAGTAAGAAATGTACAAGTATATTGATCACACACAGACCAGTTACATAGTAAGAGATGTACAAGTACAGTGATCACACACATCAGTTATATAGTAAGAGATGTACAAGTACAGTGATCACAGACATCAGTTATATAGTATGAGATGTACAAGCATAGTGATCACAGACATTAGTTATATAGTAAGAGATGTACAAGTATAGTGATCACAAACATCAGTTATATAGTAAGAGATGTACAAGTAAGGTGATCACACACAGATCAGTTATATAGTAAGAGATGCACAAGTATAGTGATCACAGACATTAGTTATATAGTAAGAGATGTAAAAGTATAGTGTTCACACACAGATCAGTTGTATAGTAAGAAATTTACAAGTATATTGATCACACACAGATCAGTTACATAGTAAGAGATGTACAAGTATAGTGATCACAGACATCAGTTATATAGTAAGAGATGTACAAGTATAGTGATCACAGACATCAGTTATATAGTAAGTGATGTACAAGTATAGTGATCACACACAGATCAGTTATATAGTAAGAGATGTACAAGTATATTGATCACAGACAGATCAGTTATATAGTAAGAGATGTACAAGTATAGTGATCACAGACATCAGTTATATAGTAAGAGATGTACAAGTATAGTGATCACACTATAGTGATCACACACAGCTCAGTTATATAGTAAGAGATGTACAAGTGTAGTGATAACACTCAGATCAGTTATTTTAGTAAGAGATACACAAGTATAGTGATTACACACAGATCAGTTATATAGTAAGAGATGTACAAGTATAGTGATCACAGACATCAGTTATATAGTAAGATATGTACAAGTATAGTGATCACACACAGATCAGTTATATAGTAAGAGATGTACAAGTATAGTGATCACAGACAGATCAGTTATATAGTAAGAGATGTACAAGTATAGTGATCACAGACATCAGTTATATAGTAAGAGATGTGCAAGTATAGTGATCACACACAGATCAGTTATATAGTATGAGATGTACAAGTATAGTGATCACAGACAGATCAGTTATATAGTAAGAGATGTACAAGTATAGTGATCACAGACATTAGTTATATAGTAAGAGATGTACAAGTATAGTGATCACACACAGCTCAGTTATATAGTAAGAGATGTACAAGTATAGTGATAACACTCAGATCAGTTATATAGTAAGAGATGCACAAGTATAGTGATCACATAGAGATCAGTTATATAGTAAGAATTGTACAAGTATAGTGATCACAGACATTAGTTATATAGTAAGAGATGTACAAGTATAGTGATCACACACAGCTCAGTTATATAGTAAGAGATGTACAAGTGTAGTGATAACACTCAGATCAGTTATATTAGTAAGACATACACAAGTATAGTGATCATACACAGATCAGTTATATAGAAAGAGATGTACAAGTATAGTGATCACAGACATTAGTTATATAGTAAGAGATGTACAAGTATAGTGATCACACACAGATCAGTTATATAGTAAGAGATGTACAAGTATAGTGATCACAGACAGATTAGTTATATAGTAAGAGATGTACAGTATAGTGATCACAGACATCAGCTATATAGTAAGAGATGTACAAGTATATTGATCACAGACAGATCAGTTATATAGTAAGATATGTACAAGTATAGTGATCACAGATAGATTAGTTATATAGTATGAGATGTACAAGTATAGTGATCACACACAGATTAGTTATATAGTAAGAGATGTAAAAGTATAGTGATCACAGACAGCATTTATATAGTAAGAGATGTACAAGTACATTGATCACAGACAGATCAGTTATATAGTAAGAGATGTACAAGAATAGAGATCACAGACATCAGTTATATAGTAAGAGATGTACAAGTATAGTTATCACACACAGATTTTTATATAGTAAGAGATGTACAAGTATAGTGATCACAGACATCAGTTATATAGTAAGAGATGTACAAGTATAGTGATCACACACAGATCAGTTATATAGTAAGAGATGTACACGTATAGTGATCACAGACATCAGTTATATAGTAAGATATGTACAAGTCTAGTGATCACATACAGATCAGTTAAATAGTAAGAGAAGTACACGTATAGTGATCACAGACATCAGTTATATAGTAAGATATGTACAAGTCTAGTGATCACATACAGATCAGTTAAATAGTAAGAGATGTACAAGTCGAACGGCCCTTGATGCCCCTGTTTCCGTGCGAGCCTGAAGGCTTAAGACCGCTGCTCTATAACTGGTCAGCCTGCTCTGAGGCTGCGGACCTCAATCCTATACAATAGGGCTGATTGGCACCCCCTTCTGGTGAAGTGCTTGTGCAATGCCGCCCCCTGCACATTCTCGGCAGGGGGCAGGGCCGCCACTAGAAATTTTGGGGCTCCTGACTTAACTATTGATCAGGGACCCCTGCCCCCCCCCTTGTTTTACCAAGTGACTAAAACGTATATGCACTTTATTCCTAAGTGTAGTCAAACCTGGAAATGTTGTAAAGGTAGTAACACACGAACACAGAAACACACAGACACACTCATACAATGAAACACACACTCGCACATAAGGATTCACATATAGACACTCTAGCAGACACACAAAGAAACACACAAACACACTCAGACACAGACACTCAGCACTTGTTTACATTGACCTGACAAGTAATGGGGTAGACTACAGTTTTGTAAAAAAAAAAAAGGAGATTTACAAAACAAAACATGGAGTTCTGATTATCTTTTTGTTAAGGAAGATGACAACTAAATGATGACAACAGCATGCAGTGGCTGAAAGGAAGGACCCTGAACTGCCTAAACAATAATTTAAAGGTTAAATGGTGGATTGGTGACTTTCAGAAAGGTCTCATTAGTCTCAAAGTCTGTAGAAAGATGTGAATAATCAGTAGTAAGGTCAAGATGTCCTAAAAAGAAACAGACAATGGACACACACACACACAAACTTGCACATACACGCAAGAAAACACTGACAGAGACAGCCTCAGAAAACACACAAAGATATACACACACAGAGAGACAACCACATAAAACACACAAAGACATACACACACACACACAGACGCCCACAGAAAACATATAAAGACATACACACACACAGAGAGACAACCACATAAAACACACAAAGACATACATACATACATACACACACACCCTCACTGAGACATCCACAGAAAACACACAAAGACATACAAACTCTCTCACAGAGACACCCAAAGAAAACACACAGGCATACACACACACCCTCACAGAGACATCCACAGAAAACACAGACATACATACACACATACACCCTTACAGAGACATCGACAGAAAACACCAAAAGACATACACACCCACCCTCACAGAGGCATCCAGAGAAAATACACAAAGACATACATACACACACACACACCCTCACAGAGACACTCATAGAAAAAGCACAAATACATATGCACACACCCTCACAGACATCCACAGAAAATGCACAAAGACATACACAATCACCCTTACAGAGAGACCCACAGAAAAACAATACATACACACTCATAAAGACATAAACAAAAGCACAAAGACATAAACACAGACACCCACAGAAATACTCACAGGAGGTAAAATTTCTGCACATTGCATCCCTGTCAGGGTGCCAGGAATCAGACTGAGACGAGAAGTGCAAAAATAAATCACACCTTTATTAATAGCAAAAAATAATAAAAAAGTCCACAAGTCAAATAACAAGCCAGGAGTCAAAACCAGAGTTGGTAGTCAGACGAGCCGAGTCAGGAGCCAAAGCGAATAGTCAGACGAGCCGGAATCAGGAACAAGGAAAACAGCAGAATCAGGAACCAGGAAGGACGTCAGGCAGCCAGGTAATACACAGGAACTCTCACAAACAGGTCTGAGACAACGCAAAAGCAAAGCATACTGAACAGAGGCCCTTTAAATAATAAGTGATGACATCACAATTCTGAGGCTGCATCCTGTCTCACATGGATGATGCACACCAGTCTAGCCATAAAAGGAAGTGCAGGAAATGAGCAGCATCCCTCACAATGCACCATAGTCAGGAAGAGAGGTGAGTAAAATGGCTGCCAGCAGCACATGGCAAACACAACTAAGTTAAAACACAATTAAGTCAGCTGTAGTGTAATCTGAACAGTGTTAAGCTAACCTGTCTCATTTCAAACACTGAGCAATCTTATTCTTAGAGTATTACATTTTATGCAGATGTAAAAATCTTAGATAAAATGCATCTTTGCATCTGGAAAGTCCTTTCATAAAGGGGCAGTAAACTGGAATGTAATGAATACATATACAGGGAGTGCAGAATTATTAGGCAAGTTGTATTTTTGAGGATTAATTTTATTATTGAACAACAACCATGTTCTCAATGAACCCAAAAAACTCATTAATATCAAAGCTGAATAGTTTTGGAAGTAGTTTTTAGTTTGTTTTTAGTTATAGCTATTTTAGGGGGATATCTGTGTGTGCAGGTGACTATTACTGTGCATAATTATTAGGCAACTTAACAAAAAACAAATATATACCCATTTCAATTATTTATTTTTACCAGTGAAACCAATATAACATCTCAACATTCACAAATATACATTTCTGACATTCAAAACAAAACAAAAACAAATCAGTGACCAATATAGCCACCTTTCTTTGCAAGGACACTCAAAAGCCTGCCATCCATGGATTCTGTCAGTGTTTTGATCTGTTCACCATCAACATTGCGTGCAGCAGCAACCACAGCCTCCCAGACACTGTTCAGAGAGGTGTACTGTTTTCCCTCCTTGTAAATCTCACATTTGATGATGGACCACAGGTTCTCAATGGGGTTCAGATCAGGTGAACAAGGAGGCCATGTCATTAGATTTTCTTCTTTTATACCCTTTCTTGCCAGCCACGCTGTGGAGTACTTGGACGCGTGTGATGGAGCATTGTCCTGCATGAAAATCATGTTTTTCTTGAAGGATGCAGACTTCTTCCCTTACCACTGCTTGAAGAAGGTGTCTTCCAGAAACTGGCAGTAGGACTGGGAGTTGAGCTTGACTCCATCCTCAACCCGAAAAGGCCCCACAAGCTCATCTTTGATGATACCAGCCCAAACCAGTACTCCACCTCCACCTTGCTGGCGTCTGAGTCGGACTGGAGCTCTCTGCCCTTTACCAATCCCAGCCACGGGCCCATCCATCTGGCCCATCAAGACTCACTCTCATTTCATCAGTCCATAAAACCTTAGAAAAATCAGTCTTGAGATATTTCTTGGCCCAGTCTTGACATTTCAGCTTGTGTGTCTTGTTCAGTGGTGGTCGTCTTTCAGCCTTTCTTACCTTGGCCATGTCTCTGAGTATTGCACACCTTGTGCTTTTGGGCACTCCAGTGATGTTGACAGCTCTGAAATATGGCCAAACTGGTGGCAAGTGGCATCTTGGCAGCTGCACGCTTGACTTTTCTCAGTTCATGGGCAGTTATTTTGCGCCTTGGTTTTTCCACACGCTTCTTGCGACCCTGTTGACTATTTTGAATGAACGCTTGATTGTTCGATGAATCACGCTTCAGAAGCTTTGCAATTTTAAGAGTGCTGCATCCTCTGCAAGATATCTCACTATTTTTGACTTTTCTGAGCCTGTCAAGTCCTTCTTTTGACCCATTTTGCCAAAGGAAAGGAAGTTGCCTAATAATTATGCACACCTGATATAGGGTGTTGATGTCATTAGACCACACCCCTTCTCATTACAGATATGCACATCACCTAATATGCTTAATTGGTAGTAGGCTTTCGAGCCTATACAGCTTGGAGTAAGACAACATGAATAAAGAGGATGATGTGGTCAAAATACTAATTTGCCTAATAATTTCTGCACTCCCTGTATATATATATATATATATATATATAATATATATATATATTTAATAAAAAAAACTTCATATCTACCATTTGTGTATTGAGGAGGGAACATTTCTGCATGGCTTTAAATATAGAATTTCTACAGCATTGTCAAAGAATCATAAATACACTGCTGCATATTGCTAAAAAAAATTGTTTTTATGGACCCCTGGCCCCACCATACAACTACTACCACACTGAAGTTACAATCCGAAATTGCACAAAGAAATAAAAAACATTTACTAAGAAACATTTACTAAGTAAGTCCTACCACCTCTGCAAATGAAAGTGATCTGCCGTGTGACTCAGACACACACTGTACAAACTTAAGTGCCAAGTCTGTCTCACACTGTGCATAGTGGTTTAGAGCACACTCAGAAATCCTCTCAAATGCTAATACTTTACTCCTTGTAATAATATTTCCCACGCTCAATAGCACTCTGCTGTAGTACCCTCTGGTGACTGCCAAAATTAAAAATAAATTTATTTTTAAATAATAGTTTTTCTTGCCTCATGGGGCCCCCTGGCCCATTGGACCCCTGACAGGAGTCACCCCTGTCACCCCCTGATGGCAGCTCTGGCAGGGGGTGTCAATCAACCCGATCATATTCGATTGGGCGGATTAATGTCTGCAGCCTCAGAGGCAGCAGACAAGTAAAGAGCAGCAGTCTTAAGACCGCTGATTGTTACCTCCTGTTTCTGGTTTGCCGAAGGCTCCCTCAGAAACAGGTACATTCAGGGTCATTCGTCCCTTAATAAATCGTCCCCTAGGTGTGTAATATGCTGCAGTGCTTGAGGCTAGGTGTGTAATGTGCTGCAGTGCTTGACTAGAGATCTCCCTGCTGTCTGTGGTTGGACTGGTGATTATTTATATCTCAGAATAAATCATTCCCCAGCATGATGATCAATACAAAGTATCTGAAAACCAACAAGCACTCCCATTGTCCATCTTTTTTTTATCTTTTTCAGTTCAGTGAACCACAGCTATATGTGCCATCTCTTTAACCCTCTAGTTTGATCATCATGTGCTATCTCTTTAACCCTCTAGTTTGATCATCATGTGCTATCTCTTTAACCCTCTAGTTTGCTCATCATGTAAACATCTTAAAAGTCTTATTCTTATTCCTACACACACCCTTTGTCCCATTCTTTCTCCTGTTTGTGTAAAGTCTTTTCTCTGTCAGTAAATTTAATCAACCAATCTGATCTGTAACTGTAGATCAGGGATGCCAACCTTAAATTGCATGTCTGGCAAACAGAGTTAAAGGGTAAATAAAGCCAATATTAAACCTTTATGATTTGGACAGAGCTTGTAATTTAAACAACTTCCTAATTTACTTCTATTAGCTAATTTGCTTCATTCATTCATTGTATCATTTAGCGATGCTGAGCGGAGGTGATTCACTGCAGGGAATCATGTCCGCCGGCATTTTTTTAAATCTACCCCATCATGTACTGGACTTCTCATGGAATTGTGTGTTAATTGCAGACACGCTGGGCTGGCTCACCCATGAGACCAAGTGAGACCAACAGATGCAGGCAGCATTTGACAAAGGGTAGCACTGTTAGATCCAGATGACCACCAGCAGCATAACCTCATCATGCACAAAAAACACAGAAACATTCAGGGGTGTGACATTCAAAGTGGGACAAGTGCATCTCTTCCCTAACTTCCTTCCCACGTGTTGCACAGTTGTGCATAAGAATTAGTTACATGCAGGTAGGCAGGCTTAGTAAGATCAGTGGTATGATATGCTAATCAGTTCTGCTACTATGGGGGGGGGGTGCAATTGCATTCTCAGACCCAGGCAAGCAGAATTATATTTGAGCTGGCCCTGTAGAAACTTCAGTTGGCAGTAGGCTGGAAAAAGATAGATGACGTGAGATTCAATAAATTTTAGACACGATAGCACCTGAACAAGAACCTGTCAAAAGCATAATGAGCGTCTATGAATCTCGCCCAGTGATCCACTTGCAGAGAAGATGAAAAATCCATTCCTTAATTCCAGCCATTTGCAATACAGATGATTCAAGTATATGGACACTCTGTACTTTTAATGAATATCATTAGCAGACCTACTCAACAGAGGGTCCAGGTGCAAAAACTATTTTTGTGCCCCCTCTGAAGATTACTCAGTAACCTCTGATGACAGTGTGGGGTTCCCTAAAGAATAGGGTTGTGGGCGGGTGCCCCTGTCACCCTACCCAAAGGGCAGGCCTAAGGACAGGACAGTTCATGTCATTTTAAGACACTTTTAAATTAATTTCGATTATCAAATTTACTTGTTCTCTTGGTATGCATTGTTGAAAAGAATATGTACACATATGTACATGTTCTACACTGGAATCTAGCTGGTGATTGGTGGCTGCATACATTTGTCTTTTGTCATTGGCCTCACCAGATGTGTTCAGCTAGCTCCTTGGTCCATTACGGTTCTGGAACTGACTTTAAAGGGACATGTAATAATTTACTAAAGTTACTTGAAAGTGATGCATCATAACTATAAAACGCTGACAAGAAAAAAATAGTTCCTCAAATGTCTTCAGCTCCACCAGTAAAAGTGCAGTGTGATACTGATCTACTCTTTACTGTTGTCTGCATGTTGGGGGAAAAAACAGCCAATCAGCTTCCTCAGTGCTGAGTTCACACTTTGCTTTACTGTGATTGGATTTCCCCACAATCTCATTTGATTTGATAGCTAATCTACTACTCTGCAAAGGAAACTAAAGTGACTGTGCCTGCACATGATAGATGCACCCTCCCTGCAAGTCTTGTGACAAGTATTGGATGCTTAAAGTCATTTTACTGTGAGATGTGGCTATTGAGGACATTTTGAGGCAAAGGAGTAGATTTATCAAACCTAATCATGTCCGCCCTGCATCACTAAATGCCGACAGCATACGCTTTCAGTATTTAACATTGCACAAGCATTTCTGGTGAAATGCTTGTTCAATGCCATCCCCTGCACATTTGTGGCCAATCGGCTGCTAGCAGGGGGTGTTCAATCATCCCCAATCATATCTGATAGGGATGAGTGCAATCCACCACCGCTGCTTCTTAAATCCTGTTTCCGGCATCCGCTGCTTGATAAATTTACCCCTAAATATCTTCTTTTTGTTACACAGAGATTTTCGTGTAATATTTTCTCGTCATAAATTTACAGATATAATGCATCAATTTCATTTTAGTTATAGGGGTCAATTTATTATTGTGCGGACGGACATGATACAATGTAGCGTATAGCGTGTAGCGTATCATATGCTGTCTGCATTATCATTGCACCAGCCAGTTCTTGTGAACTGCTGGTGCAATACCACCCCCTGCAGATTCGCCAGCCAATCGGCCGCTAGCAGGGGTGTCAATCAGCCCGATCGTATTGGATCGGGCTGATTGCTATCTGCCACCTCAGAGGTGGCGGACGAATTAAGGAGCAGTGGTCTTAGGACCGCTGTTTCTTAACTTTCGCTTCAGGTGGAACTGAAGCTGAGTGGGTCTGAGGCAGCATCCGCTGGTCCATAAATAGACCCCATAGGGTCCATTACAATCTATCGGCCCGTTTATTTTGGTCAGTTTTTGGCCTTAAAAGATCACTTTTCATTTTGATGTGACCATTATAGCAGGTTTTCGGTTATTTCTCACAGCAACAAAGTGCGTTATGGTTGTCTGAGAAAGCCCTATTTTTAACATAAAACATAAATATTTCAACAGGTTTTCAAGACCATTATACAGTTACTGAATTTGACGCCTAAAGGCACTTGATAATGTCCCGAACTGGCCTTTTAGACATCTTTGCAAGTAGGCATATGCTTTAGGAGGTTTCGTGATGATCCAAATGCAGAAGATTGAGGCCGCTCAGCATTTCAGAGCCGGATTTCTTCTTGTGAAAATGTCAACATACTAAGCCAGTCACAGTGATTGTATACTTTAAATAGAGTATAGATACTAGCATGCTGCAATGCATACTGGTATCAGGTTCAGTAGCCAATCACTGGATGCCTGAAGAGTAAGGCAGTCCAGGGATGCACCAAAAACTGGCCCATGGTCATGTGATCACTGTGACAGCAATGGCTTGTCTTGGCCTCTTCCATCTGTCCCTGTGAGCAGGTATAGTGATAAAAAGTGTAACATTTATTTTATAAAGTGTTTTTATTTATTTTTTAATACATTTTATTTAATAAAGTTTTTAAAAAAAAATAATTTTATTTTAAAGAAGTGGGTTTTGTGTGGTTTTTTTTTACTCCTAATTATATGTTCTTCCCTAGGCAATTCAAGGATTAAACATAATGGGCTAGATTACAAGTGACATGATATAAGAATATTGTGGGCTGCGTATGGAGCATGAAGTCCTGTGTTTCTGGCGAGCCTTCAGGATCCCAGAAACATCAATTATGAAGCAGTGGTCTAAAGACCGCTGCTCCAAAACCTGTCCGCCTGCTCTGAGGAGGTGGACAGACATTGCCGCAATTCAACTCGATCGAATATGATCGGGTTGATTGACACCCCCTGCTAGCAGCCGATTGGCCGCGAATCTGCATGGGGCGGCGTGGCACCAGCAGTTCACAAGAGCTGCTGGTGCAATGCTGAATGCAGAGACCGTATTGCTCTCCGCATTCAGCAATGTCTGTCGGACGTGATCCGCTGATCGGATCATGTCGGACAGACACATAATAAATAGGCCCCCTGGCGTAAAGGGTTAAGGATAAAATAAAGTTTCAACAAACACAACATAAATACATTAAAATAAACTGTTACACTCTGAAACAAATATAGTTGGGTCACTTGTTAACCTTGACCTAGGTATATACCTAGGATTATGCTTCTCTTACCCATGGACTCTACGGACACTTTTCATAAAGCACTATAGAGAGAGGTACTTTAAATGTTGTTTTTTTTTTTTTTTGGACTTTAAAAAAGTTTTCTTTTTTCCTTGTATTCGGTACAATATATTGCTTTTTATTTATGTCAACGTATTTTGTTTGAAGTTTACAATCTTTAATAAAGCTCTTTGAAAAGAAAAAAAAGAAAAAAAAATAAAAAAATAAACTGTTACACTCATATAAACATAATCTGATAAAAATTAGTAAGATTCCTTAAAAATATTTATAAGGGTTATAGGGTATATGGCCATGTATTTGACTGCAGAGGGCTATAATATATATGTATATATACTGTATGTGTATCCAAAAAGCAAAGTATAGCCCGTGAGTCATACAAAGAACAAAGTCAAAATAAAAAACGGCAAGAGTATATTTGCATATAAAGAGTATATTTGTATATACAGAGTATAAATATATATATATAAATCACTTTAAGTGTTTTCTTACTTGTCAGTTTGTGCTACACATATTTATTTTCATTGTTTCTTTGAATTTTATTGCTGTTTTTTTTGCTTGTCTCTCCTTTCTTCTATGTTTTTAAACTCCCCCCCCCCCCCCCGACTCCTTTCTCTCCCTCCTTTCTTATTCTATTGATTTCATCCTTTGCAGACACGAAGGCCTGGAAGCTTTGTGGTTTCTTCCAAATAGAGATGAAAGTCAGAACCTGTGTACTCACTTTTTGCCCTTGGAGGCGAGAAGCCAAATATCCCCTCCCTTAAAATCTCTATCAATTTCTTTTGAAGATTTTTGACTCTCCTATAAATATTTTACTGCCTTCAAAATTAGATGAACAAATTTGATTTCTAAGTTCTAGGTAAATATACCCTGAACTTGTATATTCATTTGCAAACACATTATTATAGCCTGAGAGAGGTTCATGTATGAAGAATTGGCACGTGAGGTAAAAAGAGATGAATGTCTGTGAAGGATTGACAAGTCAAGGGGGGGTAGTTATCATCGTGTCAACTTTCCTGCCTTCGCCGGCCCAATACGCCCGCCTAAGCTCGCCTACCTTCGCCACCGCGGACCTGAAAAAATTCGCCTAAGTTATCAATAAATCTGTCAAAAAGCCGCGCACCAAGTACGGGGCGATGAACAGCGGACTGTGAGAGTTATCACTCATCCGATCTCGCTGCTCTTCGGCTTTTTTACAGCTTTATTGCTAGCCTGTCACTAAGCACTCACACTAAACTACACTGTTCTACCCCCTATACCGGCGCCCCCGGAGCCCCCCGCAACTCAATAAAGTTACTAACCCCTAAACCGCCGCTCCTAGACCCTGCCGCAACACTTATAAATTTATTAACCCCTAAACCGCCGCTCACGGACACCGCCGCAACCTACATTATACCTAGTAACCCCTATCCTGCCCCCCCTATACCGTCACCCTCTATAATAAAGTTATTAACCCCTATCCTGCTGATCCCGCACCTCGCCGCAACTATATTAAATTTATTAACCCCTAATCTGCCCCCCCTACACCGTCACCACCTATAATACATTTATTAACCCCTATCCTGCCCCCCCACTACACCGCCGCCACTGTAATAAATGTATTAACCCCTAAACCTAAGTCTAACACTAACCCTAACACCCCCTAACTTAAATATTAATTAAATAAATCTAAATAATATTTCTCTTATTAACTAAATGAATCCTATTTAAAACTAAATACTTACCTATAAAATAAACCCTAATATAGCTACAATATAAATAATAATTATATTGTAGCTATCTTAGTATTTATTTTTATTTTATAGGTAACTTTCAATTTATTTTAACTAGGTACAATAGCTATTAAATAGTTATTAACTATTTAATAGCTTACCTAGCTAAAATAAAGAGAAATTTACCTGTAAAATAAAAACTAACCTAAGTTACAATTACACCTAACACTACACTATACTTTAATAAATTATTCCTATTTAAAACTAAATACTTACCTGTAAAATAAACCCTAAGATAGCTACAATGTAATTAATAATTACATTGTAGCTATTTTAGGATTTATATTTATTTTACAGGTAACTTTGTATTTATTTTAGCTAGTTAGAATAGTTATTAAATAGTTATTAACTATTTAATAACTACCTAGCTAAAAGAAATACAAAATTACCTGTAAAATAAATCCCAACCTAAGTTACAATTAAACCTAACACTACACTATCATTAAATTAATTAAATAAATTAACTACAAATAACTACAATTAAATACAATTACATAAACTAACTAAAGTACAAAAAATAAAAAAAGCTAAGTTACAAAAAATAAAAAACATAAGTTACAAACAATTAAAAAATATTACAACAATTTTAAGCTAATTACACCTAATCTAAGCCCCCTAATAAAATAAGATAGGATTCTATCAGCCAATCGGAATTAAGGTAGGAAAAATCTGATTGGCTGATTGAATCAGCCAATCAGATTGAGATTGCATTCTATTGGCTGATCGGAACAGCCAATAGAATGCGATCTCAATCTGATTGGCTGATTCAATCAGCCAATCAGATTTTTCCTACCTTAATTCCGATTGGCTGATAGAATCCTATCAGCCAATCGGAATTGAAGGGACGCCATCTTGGGACGTCCCTTAAAGGAGCCTTCATTTGTCGTTAGTCCGTCGGGGAAGAAGGATGTTCCGCGTCGGCGGGATGAAGATCGATCCTGAAGCAAGAAGATTGAAGACCCCGCTTGGAAGATGACATCGCCCGGATGGAAGATGATCTTCAGCGCCGCTTGGAAGATGACATTGCCCGGATGGAAGACTTCTTCAGCGCCGCTTGGAGGATCACTTCATCGGATGGAAGACTTCTTCAGCGCCCCTTGGAGGATCACTTCTGGCGCTCCGGATTTCCTCTTCAGTTCCATCGGTGGCTCGGCTGAGTGAAGACGACTCAAGGTAGGATGATCTTCAGGGGATTAGTGTTAGGTTATTTTAAGGGGGGTTTGGGTTAGATTAGGGGTATGTGGGTGGTGGGTTTTAATGTTGGGGGGGGTTGTATTTTTCTTTTACAGGCAAAAGAGCAGTTTTCTTTGGGGCATGCCCCACAAAAGGCCCTTTTAAGGGCTGGTAAGGTAAAAGAGCTTTGAACTTTTTTATTGTAGAATAGGGTAGGGAATGTTTTTATTTTGGGGGGCTTTGTTATTTTATTAGGGGGCTTAGATTAGGTGTAATTAGCTTAAAATTGTTGTAATATATAGTTAATAACTATTTAATAGCTATTGTACCTAGTTAAAATAAATTGAAAGTTACCTGTAAAATAAAAATAAATCCTAACATAGCTACAATATAATTATTATTTATATTGTAGCTATATTAGGGTTTATTTTATAGGTAAGTATTTAGTTTTAAATAGGATTAATTTAGTTCATAATAGAAATATTATTTAGATTTATTTAATTAATATTTAAGTTAGGGGGGTGTTAGGGTTAGTTTTAGACTTAGGTTTAGGGGTTAATAAATTTATTATAGTTGCAGCGGGGTCAGGGAGCGGCGGTTTAGGGGTTAATATGTATAGAGTAGCTTGCGGTGGGCTCCGGGAGCGGCGGTTTAGGGGTTAATACATATATTATAGTTGCGGTGGGCTCCGGGAGCGGCGGTTTAGGGGGTAATACCTTTATTTAGTTGCGGCGGTGTAGGGGGGGACAGATTAGTGGTGTTTAGACTCGGGGTACGTGTTAGGGTGTTAGGTGTAGACAGCTCCCATAGGAATCAATGGGATGTCTGGCAGCAGCGAACTTGTACTTTCGCTATGGTCAGACTCCCATTGATTCCTATGGGATCCGCCGCCTCCAGGGTGGCGGATTGAAAACCAGGTACGCTGGGCCGTAAAAGTGCAGAGCGTACCTGCTAGTTTTTTGATAACTAGCAAAAGTAGTCAGATTGTGCCGCACTTGTGTGCGGAACATCTGGAGTGACGTAAGAATCGATCTGTGTCGGACTGAGTCCGGCGGATCGAAGTTTACGTCACAAAATTCTACTTTTGCCGGTCTCTAGCCTTTGATAACTAAGGCGAATCAGCCTCGCCACAAATACGCTGCGGAATTCCAGCGTATTTGAGGTTGACGGCTTGATAACTAGGCCCCAAGGTATCACAGAGCTAGATGTGAAGGAATGAGATTTAGCTGTGTGAGGTAATAAGAAAAGTTTCTGTAAATGAAAAGGACAAGGCTATGTGGTGTAGTCAAATATATGTGAATGAATGAAATTAGTACGAGGTAACAAAAGACGATATATGTGAAGGAATTTTGGGCCAGATTACAAGTTGAGCGCAAAATATCGCTTCCGCGTACTGTGTTGATGTAGCACCTACGTCCAGCAGAGAGGCGCATGTTGTGGTCCCTGCTGTTAACTTAGACAGCGGGAGTCGCAACCAGGGGGCAGAAGGCATCTGCTCTCATATGTTAAAGGCGTACTGATCCCTACACTACGGCACAAAAGGGTTAGCAAGAGAGAGGGTATAGATGGGGTCCTACGCTACAGAACAATATGGGTTGGAGGGAGAGGGGTCCCTACACTACAGAAAAAAATATATATTTAAAAAATAATAAAAAAGTAGTAATTTGTTACTGTCAGACTGGCTGCCAATAACAAACATGGAGGGGTACAGTGGAAGGGGGAAGGGTTAGAGAACTGTTTGGGTGGTGGTACCAGGGAAGTGGAAGCATGGGTCCCTACACTACATAACTTAAAACAAATAAAAAAAAAAGCCCTAAACTGCATACTGTATGCCAGTACCAAGGATGGTGGTTACCAGTGTGTGTGTGGGGTTAGAGTTCTTTGGGAGGAATCAGGTAGAGATCAAGGGGTGGGAGGTGTTAGGTGGGAGGGTAATCCCTACACTAGAGTAGCTGATTAGTAGCTGATGCACAGATGCAATTAGCTGCCTTCTAATTGCCAAAAAACAATTGCAAAGCCACAAATGTCTGCTAATTCTGAACAAAGGGGATTGCAAAAAAACTTTTACAACAATTTTTCTTATGGCTGCAGTAGTTGTGTGTAAATAATTTAGCGTGAAACCCAAAGTTTGAGAAAAACCCAAAGTTTGAGAAAAAATAAACATTTTTTTTTTGTAAATGATCATATTTGGTGGCCAAATAGTGACATCAAATATACTAAAATGGGCCTAGATCTATAACTTGGGTTGTCTACTTTAAGAAAATATATATTTATATAGTTTTCATAGGTAAATAAAAAAACAAGGCTCTATTTCTGTTTAAATAGGGTGATAGCAAAAATGCTAAAAATTATCTGGTACTTCTCTGAAATAAGTAGTGAAGGGGTTAAATATGTGTAAAGTTTTAGGGGTCAATTTATCCAGCTCCATACGAAGGCTCGCCAGAAACAGAAGTTATGAAGCAGTGGTCTAAAGACCGCTGCTCCATAACCTGTCTGCCTGCTCTGAGGCGGCAGACAGAAATCAACCAGATTGAATACGATCGGGTTGATTGACACCCCCTGCTAGCGGCCGCAAATCTGCAGGGGGCAGGCATTGCACCAGCAGTTCACAGCGTATGCTGTCAGCATTTATCGATGTGCAGCGGACATGATACGCTACATCGTATCATGTCTGCTAGCACCTTAATAAATTGCCCCATAGTGTCCATAAAGCAGTCATCGCTGCCATGTTGTAACCTAAGTTTAATTCTCTGTTGAGGCCTATTAGCGACAGTTTTAAATTGGTCACTAGAGTGTGCAACCAGTGACTCTGTGGAATATTGCAGTGTAAAAGTGATGGTTAAGCTTAACATTATGCTTGTAATGCGCTATATGAGATGCGCTGCTTTATTAATATCAATATTAGCAGTTAAAGTTTTGATGTGTCAGATATAATAGTATATTTGCTAGTGAGGAAATAATCCTATCATAAATGAAATGATATTGCCTAGAGAACGTTAGTCAGATATATATCAGGAGTATATTCGACTGAGTAGATAGGCAGGATACACTAAATATTGAGTGATAAGCGATGGTTAATCAGTAATGCAGAGAAGGTAGATAACTTAAAGTTTAGACAGGGAATCTTACGATACACAACGGTAAAGCAGGGGCGTATTAAGGCATAGGCCAACAAGGCCGGTGCCTAGGGCAGCAGATTTTTAAGGGGCAGCAGAATTTTGAGTCCCTAGGGCCACTCTACTGAACTCAGGGCCGGGTGGCTAAATCAACCAATTACTAATGACTTAAATGGCTGGCCCGGCTATTGCTATCCTATGGTATTGTATGTGGGTGCGCATGATGTGGTGACAGTGGAGGCGGAGCTCACTTGCGCAGCCTGGCCTGGACTGAGAGGGAATGCGGTATTCTTCCTGGCTCCACCGCGTGATTGAGACTCACACAGACTACACAGTGCAGTGTGCACTACAACGTGACCACTGTGAAACAGCATATGCCTTTCTCCCTTCAATACATCTTCATTAGGCATTAAAATACTTAAACGGATTAGTCACTAAATACTTGTACATTTACTGTTTGTCTATCTGTCATACATGCAAAGAATAAGTATTTATTGCTGAATCTATACAACTATGTAACTTAAAACACAACTGAAAATATGTTGTATGCATTTAATACATTCAGAAACAATACAAGTATATACTTTATTATGATTGTATCATGTGACTTTATCTCCTAGGATACAATTCCTAAACCTATCATAACTACTGTTGTATTTTTTAAGTAATTTTAAAGGCCAGTTTGTATATTCATTACATATTTATTCAAGCAGATATTTTGCTTAAATAACTGTCAATCACCAAAGAAGATGTTTAAGGTTAAACTACCTATTGACAAACTATCATACAGTGAAGGATATTTTTTTCTGATATAAACACTTTAATCATCTGACTTGCAAAATAATGTCTTAATATATGTGTGTGTGTGTGTGACCAGAGTGAATGCAAGCCCTGGTGAACATCTACTTAAAAAGACATTATTTTTTTTATTTTTCACACCCTGCCCCGAAAATATTATGTCTAAAAACGGCCTTAAACCTGGGGTGGGGTGGGGCAGCAGAATTTTGAGTGCCTAGGGCAGCACAAAACCTAAATACGCCCCTGCGGTAAAGGCTGACAGTGAGTGGTTTGACAGAGGCAACAGGTGAAGCAGTCAGGCGTGAACACGGTGGTAAGTAAGTGAGCATATCAGAGAGAACATAAACAACGATACTCACGACCTATGGATAAACTGAGATCTTCTAAATGAGTATTGATTCCGGCAGAGTAGGGCTGCAGGAGGTGCAGCGGTAGATCCATATACCTGAGTTGGTGAAGCTTGGTTCGGAACTCTGTCAATCACTGATGACGTCAGAACAGACGCTGTTGCGACTTCTGTGAAGCAAGTATACAGAATAAGAATCTGTGGATACAAACTATAGTTACTTTGACACAATAGTAGGCTGGAGAGATGTATCATACGAAACACTTCAATAAACCAGCAAAGGTGAAGCGCAGCTTGAATCTTTATACAGCTGGTAAGGCTTAATTACACGTTAAGGTGGAATAAGTAAATAAGGTTAGAATCATATTTAAGGTGGACAGATTCATGACATACTCCCCGCAAAAAATAAACCTCAAGGAGGTTTCATGGAGCAGGTCTGTCCGGATGTCGACTGTGAAAAAGTGAGACCAATCGATCTGCTGACAGATTGGCAGCGGGCTCCCATGTATTCTCTGAAGAGTCGTATCCAGCCCAATGAACAAGATACTGAAGTTCACCACGGAAAAGTAGCCTGAACCTCATACTCGTTTTCTGGAAGAGGAGAATCTACAGGGTCCACTGGGAGATCCGTAGAGGTATTGCAAGATTTGATCAAAGAAATGTGGAAGGTGGGATGCAGAGTGACTGGCATAGGGTTGAGCATGGCAGTAATCGGGAAAGGACCAATGTAATACTTATTAAGTTTCCTGCAAGGGTTATGTAGTCTAAGATTTTTTTTTGCCAGCCAAACCTTCTGACCTACCGTGTATATACAGTAGGTTGTGGGCGGTGTCGAAGATCATAATATTTATTTTGTGTGGTTTGAGCATGTTTGATATTGTCTTGGACTATAGTGAATGTGTGATTAATGGAGTTAATCAGGTCATTAACTTGTGGGCAAGGAGAATTTGACGAAGGTAAAAAATGGAACCTTGGATGAGTGCCTGAGTTGATGTAAAAAGGAGAGTAACCAGTGGTGGAGTTAGTCGTGTTATTGTAGGCAAACTCAGCATAAGAGAGATAAGTAGCCCAACTATCTTGTTTATTGGAACAGTAGCATCTAAGATACTGTTCCAACCACTGGTTGGTCATCTCACACTGGCCATTAGTTTGAGGATGATAAGAAGTTGTCAGTTGTTAATGGATTCCTAAAGATATGCAGAGTGATTTCCAAAATTTAGAAGTAAATTGGATACCCCTATCACTTAATACAGTTGTCGGCAGTCCATGAAGACGAATTACCTCATTAATGAATAATTCTGCTGTTGTCTGAGCTGTGGGAAGAGATTTTGTAGGAATGAAGTGGGCTATCTTGGAGAAAAGATCAACCACAACAAATATGACAGTATATTCAGAAGATTTAGGGAGTTCAAAAATAAAATCCATGGAGACAGTAGACCATGGTCTACTAGGAACAGGCAATGGTTGTAACAAACCTACTGGCCTTAGGTGTGATGGTTTAGAAGTAGCGCAGATTACACATGAGGAGACGTAACTAGCAACAGATGCTCTCATAGAGGGCCACCAGTAAGATCTTTGGAAAAGATCAAAAGTTTTATGTATCACAAAATGTCCTGATAATTGGGAGTCATGGGTAGCTTTTAAGACAGCATTGTAGAGAGTCGGTGGTATGTAGATTCTGGAGCCATAACGTAGAAAACCATCTTTATCTGGGTGGAGGTGGTTTGAAGGTTTCTTAATATCATTTTGTTGATGATATTTCAGATCGAGTAGTATATTATAGATTAATCCTAAGAATCTAGATTTAGGAATAACAGTTGAGGAATGTGATTTAATTAGGGGTCTGTGATCCTTCCTAGAAAGAGCATACACTTTCCCATTTTTACTGCCAGGTCGATAGGTCAGAGATAGCGAGCTGACAATGTATGGTTGTTTTGAAGATATTGTACATTTTTGGGGTCGATGTATATGATAAGGGGGTGCAGAGCTTCTTCTAGTAAAGGTCTCCATTGATCAAAGGAACACTTGATGGCCAATAATTCCTTTTCCCCCACGGGGTAATTTAACTCAGCATGAGTCATAAGCCTGGAGAAATATGAAATTGGGTGTAAAGGATCCGTTAGAGATTTTCTCTGGGACAGAACTGAGCCAATTGCGTAATCGGAAGCATCAACTTCTAAAACAAAATGGCATTTTGATATTGCCTAGAGAACGTTAGTCAGATATATATCAGGAGTATATTCAACTGAGTAAATAGGCAGGATACACTAAATATAGAGTGATAAGTGATGGTTAATCAGTAATGCAGAGGAGGTAGATAACTTCAAGTTTAGACAGGGAATCTTACGATACACAACGGTAAAGGCTGACAGTGAGCGGTTTAACAGAGGCAACAGGTGAAGCGGTCAGGCGTGAACACGGGGGTAAGTGAGCATATCAGAGAGAACATAAACAATGATGCTCACGACCTGTGGATAAACTGAGATATGCTTACTGAGTATTGGTTCTGGCAGAGTAGGGCTACAGGAGGTGCAGCGGTAGATCCGTATACCTGAGTCGGTGAAGCTTGGTTCGGAACTCCGTCAATCACTGATGACATCAGAGCAGACGCTGTAGTGACTTCTGTGAAGCAAGTATACAGAATAAGGATCTGTGGATACAAACTATAGTTACTTTGACACAATAGTTGAAGGAGGCTGGATTATATACATACATCAAAACGAGGCTCGCCAGAAACACGGGTCCTCAAGCTTCATACAGAGCATAATAGATAGGCCCCAAAGTCTTTTACTGATGACACAAAATATACAAGGTCCTCACATGAATAAATATAATGATTCAGCACCTATTCCTGCTAAGCTATATTAAAAGTCAGGGTCTGTGCTCACAAGATAGTACTATATATCCAGCTGGGCATATCTTATTAACTGGATGTCTGTTTCTGCATTTATAGTGCTTTGTTATAAATAAATGTACTGCTTTATCCTGAGTCTTATCTATCACTCACACTCTGCAGGGGTTTACTGAGTCTGCACTAAATTGCACGTTTTAAGTTTTCCAAGGTCACATATGCTTCACCTCAAATGATTCTGCCTCTATAGAAGGAACGTTCACCCTTTTCTACATTTAGGGCTAGATTACAAGTGGAGTGCTAGTTTATTGCGCGCCAAATTCGCGATAAATAACTAGCCATTACAATTGGCTCGTGGTAGCAATTAGCGCTCAGAAAATTAACCAGAGATCAGATCTCTGGTTAATTTTCTAAAAGTGACACAAATGCCCCACCAAAATAAAGGGCATTTTAGTTTTTTATGAAAAAAAGTAGCATTTTTTTCTCATAAAAAACTACTCCACTAGGCAGTTTTCAGGGGTTAAAGTGTTTGGTGTGGGGTGCTTACATACATATATATTTATGTGCTGATATATATATATATATATATATATATATATACACATACTAACACATATGTATATGTATATAATCATATACATATATATTTAGATTTGCTGCCTATCGCTGTGCGACTTACCCTCTTCACTGCGCTAGGTTCTCATGCTGTGTCTCACGGCATCAAAACGAGGCTCCCAATATAGCCTGTGGAAGTGCGCTCTCGTGCACGCAATGCTTCGGTGCATGCGAATGCAAGATCGCCTTCGCATTGCACCTCCCTTGTAATACCAGCGCACGCCAAAGCGATATTTTGCATTCCACTTATAATCTGGCCCTTAATATTTAACCAACTTTCCTGCTTAAGAGATGTATGCCAGTAGACTTGTTAGAAAATTACCAAAATAAGAGAAAACATAAATCATCTTATATCTACATTGTGCATACTATCCACAAGCTTATTACATTCCCATATATATTCTATATATATATATATATATATATATATATATATATATATAGTTTTAGGAGAAAGAAAGACGAGGAACTGCAGACTCTATTCCAAAGTGGTTAATTTAATGAACAGTCAAGTGAAAGACACAGTCACAGTGTGCAGGGCTCGATCTGACGCGTTTCCCGCATGCTCACATGCGCTATATATATATGTGCCCTGTATATATAGGCCCTGTAATTAAATTACAGGAAAATGAGACAAAAAATAAAGTTTAGTAGCAAATGTATTTTTTTACCACATTTTATATTTTAATCTTAAACTGTTTATGTCAATTTTAAGCACATTAACCCTTTTCCTGCAAAGCTTTTTTTTTTACACTCCAATGCTGAGCCAATTTTGAGTATTTTTTGTTACCTACATTTGAACCCTTTTGTAAGTCACATTTCAGTGAGTGACCCACACAAATGATATATTGTTTCAGAAGGCCCAGCAGATTCACAATATACCAATATTATATTGATAATTCATGACATGTAAGATAGCGGCGGCAAAAAAGTATAATTTGTTAGTAGATTTTAGTAAATAATATTGGAAATGGCCCAGAGACCACTTCTGTTACCGTGATCACCTTACTAAATTGTCATCAAGGGCAGCCACATGTGAAATAGGGGCCAATACTGGCCTTTTCTGGTTATAATTAGGGATGGGTGAATGTTTTACAACATTTGAAAAATGAAACAAATTTTAACACATTTGTTTGCTCCTTTCAAATGTTTTTACAACATTCTGACATTCGCTTAATGTAATAGTATTTCTTATGCTTTCTTTAAATGTAATATTCAAAATAGAAACATTCAAATTTATATATTTATATCCATTATGTATAAATTTACTAAATTCCCTACCACATCAACTATTGAACTTCTGAATAGTATTTGTTAAATCGGAAGTTACATTCGAAATTTTCGAAATTAGGATATTCAATCTAATTATGAGAATTCAAAAACAAAAGTAACATTCGAAAATAGAGTTTTAATGGATTTTCATTCTTATCAACATTCGATTGTCCAAAAAGAATGTCCACAGGACTATTCATTCTACCAAATGAACTACACTTTCAGCACATTTGCCCATCTCTAGTTAATAAAATATAGATTAGAGAGACCCCATTACAGTACAGAAATAAAATCGCTTTTTTTCGAAACAGAAAAAAAATCATATATTGTTTAAGAGAGGGTCCTGTCTACTAAAAAATAAACTTTATTAGGGGTCTATAGAAATTACCAGTTTTTTTTTTTTATTGTACTTATAATGTAAAATCCCTAAGGAAATCCCCATGAGTTTTTTTTTACTTTATTTTTAAAACGTGCTTTCTAGTATTGCTCCAAGACCACGACCATTTGAAAGAGCAGGTTGTTATCTTTCAAATAAAGGGTCTTGCTTGGGAGTTTGTAGCTGCTAAGGGAGCTGAGATTGAGGGGTTTGAAGAACCTCCTCGTTATCCAGCTCGCTTGCAGCTACTGGTGCATCCTGGTTCAGTCCCTTTGTGATGTGCCCACATTCGTACCTGGTGATGTCACCGGCACTCCCATGAAGCTTGGGAGTGCCGCTGGGGATGCCACCCGTGCCGGTATCACCGGAACAGCCCTGGAATGTGGAGCCATGTCCTGTGTCCTAGAACTAGCATCACATGCCCCGCCCCAGAGCTCCCCTGCACTGTGTTGGTACAGCAGGCAGCACACTCAAAATTCTTAGCTGGCCAGAGACATGTAAGGGTTACTAACCCGAGATGGAGAACACGCAATCGGAAGCAGTCGATACACAAAATTGCTTCCGACAGCATATTTATCATTCTACGACCTCCCACAACCAAATTATGGCTCAAAAGAAATGAACCCTTAGTTTATGTCACATAAACCACTGCTATCTCTGCTGCTTACAATCAGTAATAACTTCTACTACAAGCATTTTTGCTGATGGCAATAAATTGCAAAAAGGCTTCTATTTCATATTGAAATTTACTTATGCACAATCATTTTAACTTTCTCTATCCCTTTAATGAATTTCAAGTCATGGAATTTGTGTATCAAGTAGGGTAGTGATTTGGGGTGTTTCCGTTTATGTCTGGCAAAAGGCTGTCTTTATTAATGTTTACTCTTCCATACCAGGAAGGTCAGTAGAGTGGGAAGGTTTGCACGATGTTAGGCGGTTTTGTTACATGTCCAGTGGTGAGGAGCTGGAAATTTTTAGAGTTCGGCTTGACAACTGATAGATCATAGGAACATCATTTATTAATCTGGTTTTTTTTAAATAATAAAACCAACAACAGGGTTGTGTGTATAGTGCTATGAGGGGTTCACATAGTAACAAAATATTTTCTAGTCCTCATCTGTCTCAGTTTCTAAGGAATGATAGCGTTACCCCGTGACACTGTCCGATTATATTGCGCACTATTAGGAGGCTGCTGTCTGTTTACAAACGTCCTTAAAGGGACACTAAACCCATTTTTTTCTGTTGGAGCAGCAATTTTAAACAACTTTCTAATTTACTCCTATTGACAATTTTTTTTGTTCTCTTGCTATCTTTATTTGAGCAAACAGTAAACTAAGCTAAGAAGTCGGCCTATTTTTAGTTCAGCACCCTGGATAGCGTTTGCTGATTGGTGGCTACATTTAGCCACCAATCAGCAAGCGCTACCCAGGTGTTGAACAAAAAATGGTCCGGCTCCTAAGCTTTAAATTCCTGCTTTTCAAATAAAGATAGCACAATAACAAAGAAAAATTGACAATAGGAGTAAATTAGAAAGTTGCTTAAAATTTCTGCTCCATCTGAATCATGACAGAAAAAAATTGACTTTAGTATCCCTTTAAATGTAGTCAGTTAATATAATTACTAACACAGTTGGAAGTATATAATGATACTTTTCCAGTGCTAAATATTAATTAACTTACGTTAAACCTCATCAGTCATTTTCCTGCCATTTTTTTACTACAGATAAACCTCCATTGATATTGGACTTAATTGCACATTAAAACCTACATTTAAAGAGACCTTAAATAAAACATTTCTATTCTGCATATGGAGAAACACTGCAAACACAATAAAAGGCTAGATTACGAGTGGTGCGCTAACTGTTGCGCACAAACAATATTGCGGCTCTTTGTGCGTGACGGAAATAGCGCACATATTATGAGTTTTAAGTAAACAAGTTGAGCACAATCGAATGTAACGTGTGTCGGGTTACCGTGACTTGAGAGCTCTGGTTAACTGTTACGCTAGACAAAAACGTTACACAAAACACATAAAAAATGCCTTTAACAAGTTACAATCATAATAAAAATGATAAAAATTAGTTTACAAAATGGCATTACAAAGTTATAAGGGCTCAAAGGTATGAGGTCTCAGGTGTTAGAAAAAAAGACAGGAAAAGGGCTTTAACATAGAGATATCTACATATACACGTTTAAATATGTATATGAATGTGTATATACCTGTGTGTGTGTTTATATGTGTTCACATATCTATTTATGTATTTACAGATATATACACATGTTTAAATATGTATATGAATGTGTATATTCATTTGGGTGTGTGTGTTTATATGTGTTTACATATCTATGTATTTACAGATATATACACATGTTTAAATATGTATATGAATGTGTATATACATATGTGTGTGTGTTTATTTGTTTACATATCTATGTATTTACAGATATATACACATGTTTAAATATGTATATGAATGTGTATATACATATGTGTGTGTGTTTATATGTGTTTACATATCTATTTATGTATTTACAGATATATACACATATAAACAAATAAATACATTTGTATACATATATAGACATCTATATAAGTGCATTGGAACCCTCTGCAGTCAAGTAGCTGAAAACATTTAAAATCCTATGTATGCAATATTAATATTTAATTGTAAATGTGTAAATAGTACATATATTAGTGAATATAAAATAGCATAAGAATGACTTAGAATTATATTGTTGGCCATGAAACCCAAAATTTTAATTTCAATTTCATGATTCAGATAGAGAATACAATTTTAAACAACTTTCCTTTTTACTTCTACTAACTAATTTGCTTCATTCTCTTGGTATCCTTTGTTAAAAAGCATACCTAGATAGGCTCAGGAGTTTGGCGCTAGCTGCTTATTGGTGGCTGAACTTGTATGAACATTTTCATTCACTTACAAATTTATTCAGCTAGCTCCCAGGAGTGCTTTTCTGCTTCTTCAATAAAAGATACCAAGAGAATGAAGCAAAATTGATAACAGAAGTAAATTGGAAAGTTGTTTGAAAATGTATAATCTATGTGAATCATGAAAGAAAAATATTGTGTTTCATGTCCCTTTAAATACAAATATATAAGGAGCCTACATTATTGAACTTGTAAACTTTAACAGTTTAATAATGTAGGTGTAATTACTTTGAAACGCACTGTCGTAACCATATTTACAACATGAAAACTTCTTCCCTATAAAACACGATAACAAACGTGCAATCTCAGTTGAAGGCCGCCTAGGCAGATACATTGTTGCAAGACAGCGCGTTCACACTTTACCGTTTCACACTTTACCGTTTCCAGTATAAGAAGATAAGTCTTTTCAATAGAAATCGGAAGTCTCCATCTTGTTTTCAGAACACGCCAAAATGGATTATGGAAAATAAGTATTTCCCTTGCAGAGTGAACCCAGGGGATTACATTAAATTACTTTTTACTGGCTAGTGTATCAGTTAGTTGCGGGTAACCTCCCAGTTTCTATTTCGAGAACAGGTACTTAACACACATAAAGGCTTTTTCGGGAGCTTTTCTATTGAAAAGAGGAAATTGATTTTGCATTGTTATCACCTGAGAAACTCGATGACCATTTTGATTAAAAGGCCAAAAGCCGTTTCAGGAGAAAATTGCAGATGCAATGTAATTCAACCCTAATAACGGCTAACGCTAATCCGATGGAACTCAAGAAATCTGCTTTAGTGGTGCAATTCTTCATTTAGTTCTGTGCTATAATGTTTCAATGTACTGAAAAATGGTCTGGCTCCTAAGCTTACATCCCTGCTTTTTCAAATAAAGATTCTAAGAGAACGAAGAAAAATTGATAATAGGAGTAAATTAAAAAGTTGCTTAAAATGGCTACTCTATCCGAATCATGAAATAAAAAAAAATTGGGTTTAATTTCCCTTTAAGCTGCTTCGGAGCCCCATCGTTTCAGGCTCACCTAAAACGGAAGTTAAGAAGCAGGGGTCATAAGATCGCAGTTCCTTAACTTGTCCACCACCTTTTAGGTGACGGATTGAAATCATCCCAATCCGATGATTTCCAAAGAATTTCCGTGTGCTTTGTTATGCAAACCAGCAAGTGACACTTGTTGTCTTCAGGTCTCAAACAGTGCTATATTGTTCAGTGGTATTTTGGATTGCGCTTGGGCAAAACACTTAACTTTAATACGCGCACAACAGGTACTATCCATTACAAATATAGGGTGCATCTGATGCTTTGGTTAAACGTTGTTGTGCGTGTGAAGCCTAGAGCATGATAACCCTGCCCTATCCACTGCACTACTCTAACCCTTATGTTTTTACAAGAGCATCTTATTTCCTTTTCAGCTGTTTGTTTGCTCTTTCCTCCTCTGTACTGTATATTACCTCTATTGGTGGCTCTTAATGATCACAACTCCTAAGTCTGTCACCTCCCTGAGTCTTACAATCTTTCCCTCTGTGCCTCTCTTGTTCGTTCTATACCTCTATATGTTTTTGTATCTATTCTTACCTCAAACTAGTTTCTGCCTTTTCTTGAAAACTTAAAGGGACAGTCTACACCAGGGGTGCCCAATAGGTCAATCTCGATCTACCAGTAGATCGCGAAGGTGCTGCTGGTAGATCGCGGCTGCCTCTTTAATTGGTCCCGCTTTACATTGTAAAGGATAGCAAGGCCGCACTATCCTCTTGACAGACATTATTGAAAGGAATTAGGATAGTTCAGCCGCACTAAAGTATCTGGCCAAGATCAGATAACGCTTGTGATGTCAGTAAGCTGCAGCTGTAGGCTGGGCGAGATGTAGTATGTGCAAGCAAGCACAGCCTCTGATCACTCATCATGGGGAAGGAAGAGTGAGAAGCGATGGAGATAGAAGGTAAATGTTTTTGAAAATTTGAGAGTTGTTTCAGAGTTGACACATAGGGGCCGATTTATCATCGGTCTGTCCGACATAATCCACTCAGCGGATCATGTCCAACAGACATCGATGAATGCCGACAGCATACTCTGTCGGCATTTATCATTGCACAAGCAGTTCACCAGAACTGCTTGTGCAATGCCGCCCCTTCAGATTTGTGGCCAATCGGCCGCTAGCAGTGGGGGTCAATCAGCCTGATCGTATAGGATCGGGTGGATTAATGTCCGCAGCCTCAGAGCAGAGACCGCTGCTTCATAACTGCTGTTTCCGGTGGAAACAGGGGCATCAAGCTTGATAATTTAGCCCCATAGTCTAGCTCAGCCTCCCCTCACTGCTGCTGCTCACAGCACTCTCTGCAATGCTGGTCAGTCAATAAGAAGGACCTTGCTGAGGACATGGTGGTGTACATAGGTGTGGGGTGACACACTCCTGGGCATTGCTTATGGTTGTTGCAAGAGGAGAGAACGACACCTCCCCTACTGCATTCTAGACTTGGCTGGCCAGTGCTCACTTGGGGAAAGTTTAGTTACAGATGAGGCAGCATTCTTGACATGAGAATCACGGGTTATGCGCCTCCTCTGCATTACTGCAGCATCCTGTATTAGGGAAGTTTCATTTCTTAACATAAGGACTTCCCTACTGCTCACAGTTGTGTTAACTGATACAATGCAGGTTATATTTACGTGTTCTGATTATTTTGCATTGTATTTTAATTGTAATGCCACATGGACCATGTCAGAGATTGGCAACTTTAACAAGGGTTGGTAAATAACCGGCTTCCTTGAGGCTACACACTGGGTCTTAAATGAACTCTGTCTCTCTGTTCTTGTGCAAAAAATCATATATTGAAATGTGCCACAGCTAAAATTTGTTATATTTGCATCCCAGTAAAAAGTGACAACCAACACACTTTAAAAATTCAAATCCAACAGGGTTGATAGACAAAGGGCAAAATTGATTTAAAAGCCCTGCAGAAATCATTAACCCTGCGTTCTATGGATGTGAAACAAACAAGGACACCCTGATTTTTATCATTCGGTGCATGCACTTCAGTAAAATCCCACGAGATCACAGCAAAGCAAAGCATTACCTCAGCACTGCTGATACTGATTGGATATTTGTTTTTTCAACTTGCTGCTGGACAGTAGCTGAAGTATAACTGTTCACAGGGCACTAACTCTTGTAAGCTAAAGAAATTGTGAGGTAAAATATCTTCCTTTTTTACATAGAGATGCTCAGATGATATTTTCATGTCAGCTTTTTACAGTTATACTGCATCAGTTTCAAGTGATTTAGCATATGAGTATTACGTCCCTTTAAGTCTTTCTCTCTAGTTGTACCCCATGCGTCTTCCAAATGTTTAGTTATGCTTCCCCTCCCCTCTCTTCCGTAACCATAGATACCTAAATTTTAGGAAAGAAAACATTTTTCCCCCAGAAACTCTGTATATTTTGTGTGATATCACACACCCTCAGAGTCCAGTCTCCTCCCCAAATCAAGCTTTGAACGTTGTTAACTCCTCTACTTGCTGGAAAAATATTCTGCAGTTAAGCCAAGGCTTCATGCCCATATTTACATATCCACATTTACAGTCAATTAGCATTAAAGGTCACATGAACAGCTAGAAGGTGTTGTGTACTTTGTAGGTCCACATAAAAAAGGGGTAGAGAAGTTGCAAGTCAAGACAGAGCTTGATGTTTCTGAGGACAATTATTTGGGACAATAGAATATCCAGAGGAGAATGATTTGTCTATTAGTTATGACCCTTACTCTCCAGCCACATGATTCAGTAAAATTTGGCAACTAAGAGGTTAAGGGGAACGGTCCAAAGGTCACCCACTCATGTGTTCATCTAATTTTCCACATCAATCAGCAGTGGGCGCCACCTGTGTTACAAGCCCAATTAAAGTCAAAGATCTGGAACTTGCTGCTGCCTCTTTACCAAAAAAAGGGGAGTGATTGCTTGGAAGGATCTCTGTGTAACCAGAAAGTTGAGGTGTTGGAAAATAACCCCCTTGGTATCATTTGCAAAGAGTTAAGCACAGCTGTAACCACAGGGGTCCTAAAATATTACAAGTACTAAATTAATAGTTGCCTGGGGACTTCTGAATGCGCAGACAGCGACAGCGAGGATACACTGGAAATGAAAAAGAATTCATACACTTTATCTGTATGGGCGTATTTGTGCACAATATGAATACAATGATAGCAAGAATGCTGCAGACTTTAATAATAATGAGTATCTATTCACTGAAAGGAAATATGCTGCACTATATGATGATGATGAGTATCTATAAACTGATAGTGAACATGCTGCACTGTATAATAGTGAGGAGTATATATACACTGATAATAAACATGCTGCACTGTATAATAGTGAGGAGTATATATACACTGATAATAAACATGCTGCACTGTATAATGATGATGAGTATTGATAAACTGATAATAAACATGCTGCACTGTATAATGATGATGAGTATTGATAAACTGATAATAAACATGCTGCACTGTATAATGATGATGAGTATTGATAAACTGATAATGAACATGCTGCACTGTATAATAGTGAGGAGTATATATACACTGATAATAAACATGCTGCACTGTATAATGATGATGAGTATTGATAAACTGATAATAAACATGCTGCACTGTATAATAGTGAGGAGTATATATACACTGATAATAAACATGCTGCACTGTATAATGATGATGAGTATTGATAAACTGATAATAAACATGCTGCACTGTATAATGATGATGAGTATTGATAAACTGATAATGAACATGCTGCACTGTATAATGATGATGAGTATTGATAAACTGATCATGAACATGCTGCACTGTATAATGATGATGAGTATTGATAAACTGATAATGAACATGCTGCACTGTATAATGATGATGAGTATTGATAAACTGATCATGAACATGCTGCACTGTATAATGATGATGAGTATATATACACTGATAGTGAACATGCTGCACTGTATAATAGTGAGGAGTATATATACACTGATAATAAACATGATGCACTGTATAATAATGATGAGTATCTATACACTGATAATAAAAATGCTGCACTGTATAATGATGATGAGTATATATACACTGATAGTGAACATTCTGCACTGTATAATAGTGAGGAGTATATATACACTGATAATAAACATGCTGCACTGTATAATAATGATGAGTATTGATAAACTGATAATGAACATGCTGCACTGTATAATGATGATGAGTATATATACACTGATAGTGAACATGCTGCACTGTATAATAGTGAGGAGTATATATACACTGATAATAAACATGCTGCACTGTATAATGATGATGAGTATATATACACTGATAGTGAACATGCTGCACTGTATAATAGTGAGGAGTATATATACACTGATAATAAACATGCTGCACTGTATAATGATGATGAGTATTGATAAACTGATAATGAACATGCTGCACTGTATAATGATGATGAGTATATATACACTGATAGTGAACATGCTGCACTGTATAATAGTGAGGAGTATATATACACTGATAGTGAACATGCTACACTGTATAATAGTGAGGAGTATATATACACTGATAATAAACATGCTGCACTGTATAATGATGATGAGTATTGATAAACTGATAATGAACATGCTGCACTGTATAATGATGATAAGTATATATACACTGATAGTGAACATGCTGCACTGTATAATAGTGAGGAGTATATATACACTGATAATAAACATGATGCACTGTATAATAATGGTGAGTATCTATACACTGATAATGATAACAATGCACTGTATAATAATAATGAGTATCTATACACTGATAATAAACATGCTGCACTGTATAATAATGATGAGTATCTATACACTGATAATGAAAACTCTGCACTGTATAAGAATGATGAGTATCTATACACTGATAATAAACATGCTGCACTGTATAATAATGATGAGTATCTATACACTGATAATGAAAACTCTGCACTGTATAAGAATGATGAGTATCTATATATTGATAATGATAACACTGTACTGTATAATGATGATGAGTATCTATACACTGATAATGACCATGCTGGATTGTATAATAATAATGAGTATCTATACACTAATAATGATAACACTGCACTGTATAATGATGATGAGTATCTATACACTTATAATAAACATGCTGGATTGTATAATAATAATGAGTATCTATACACTGATAATGATAACACTGCACTGTATAATAATGATGAGTATCTATACACTTATAATAAACATGCTGGATTGTATAATAATGATGAGTATCTATACACTGATAATAATAACACTGCACTGTATAATAATGATGAGTATCTATACACTGATAATGAGCACACCACACTGTATAATGATGATGAGTATCTATACACTGATAATAAACATGCTGCACTGTATAATGATGATGAGTATCTATACACTGATAATAAACATGCTGGATTGTATAATAATAATGTGTATCTATACACTGATAATGAGCACACTGCACTGTATAATGATGATGAGTATCTATAAACTGATAATAAACATGCTGGGTTGTATAATAATAATGTGTATCTATACACTGATAATGAGCACACCGCACTGTATAATGATGATGGGTATCTATACACTGATAATAAACATGATGTATTGTATAATAATAATAATGAATATCTATACACTGATAATGATAACACTGCACTGTATAATGATGATGAGTATCTATACACTGATAATAAACATGCTGCACTGTATAATAATGATGAGTATCTATACACTGATAATAATAACACTGCACTGTATAATAATGATGAGTATCTATACACTGATAATGAGCACACTGCACTGTATAATGATGATGACTATCTATACACTGATAATAAACATGCTGCACTGTATAATAATGATGAGCATCTATACACTGATAATGAACACGTTGCACTGTATAATAATGATGAGTATCTATACACTGATTATAAACATGATGCACTGTATAATAATGATGAGTACATATGCACTGATAATGTACATGCTGCACTGTATAATAATGAGTATAAATACACTGATAATAAACATCATGCACTGTATAATAATGATGAGTATCTATACACTGATAATGAGCACACTGCACTGTATAATAATGATGAGTATCTATACACTGATAATTATCATGTTGCACTGTATAATAATGATGAGTATCTATACACTGATAATGAACATGTTGCACTGTATAATAATGATGAATATCTATTCACTGATAATGAACATTCTGCACTGTATAATAATAATGAGTATCTATACAATGATAATAAATATGCTGCACTGTATAATAATGATGAGTATCTATACACTGATAGTGAACATGCTGCACTGTATAATAGTGAGGAGTATATATACACTGATAATTAACATGCTGGATTGTATAATAATAATGAGTATCTATACACTGATAATGAGCACACTGCACTGTATAATAATGATGAGTATCTATACACTGATAATAAACATGCTGCACTGTATAATAATGATGAGTATCTTTACACTGATAATGATCATGCTGCACTGTATAATAATGATGAGTATCTTTACACTGATAATGATCATGCTGCACTGTATAATAATGATGAGTATCTTTACACTGATAATGATCATGCTGCACTGTATAATAATGATGAGCATCTATACACTGATAATGAACACGCTGCACTATATAATGAAGATGAGTATCTATACACTGATAATGAACATGTTGCACTGTATAATAATGATGAACATCTATACACTAATAATAAAGATGCTGCACTGTATGATAATGATGAGTATCTATGCACTGATAATGATCATGCTGCACTGTATAATAATAAAGAGTATCTATACACTGATAATAAACATGCTGCACTGTGTAATAATGATGAGTATTTATACACTAATAATAAACATGCTGCACTGTATAATAGTGAGGAGTATATACACTGATAATAATCATGATGCACTGTATAATAATAATGAATATCTATACACTGATAATAAACATGATGCACTGTATAATAATGATGAGTATCTATACACTGATAATGATCATGCTGCAATGTATTATAATGATGAGCATCTATACACTGATAATGATAACACTGCACTGTATAATAATAATGAGTATCTATACACTGATAATGATAATGCTGCACTGTATAATAATGATGAGTATCTATAAACTGATAATGATCACGCTGCACTGTATAATGATGAGTATCTATACACTGATAATGATCACGCTGCACTGTATAATGATGAGTATCTATACACTGATAATAAACATGCTGCACTGTATAATAATAATGAGTATCTATACACTGATAATGAACATGCTGCACTGTATAATAATGACGAGTATATATACACTGATAATGATCACGCTGCACTGTATAATAATGATGAGTATCTATACACTGATAATGATAACACTGCACTGTATAATAATAATGAGTATCTATACACTGATAATGATAATGCTGCACTGTATAATAATGATGAGTATCTATACACTGATAATGATCACGCTGCACTGTATAATAATAATGAGTATTTATACACTGATAATGATAACAATGCACTGTATAATAATAATGAGTATCTATACGCTGATAATGATAACAATGCACTGTATAATAATAATGAGTATCTATACACTGATAATGAACACGTTGCACTGTATAATGATAAGTATCTATACACTGATAATAAACATGCTGCACTGTATAATAATGATGAGTATCTATACACTGATAATAAACATGCTGCACTGTATAATAATGATGAGTATCTATACACTGATAATAAACATGCTGCACTGTATAATAATGATGAGTATCTATACAATGATAATAAACACGTTGCACTGTATAATAATAATGAGTATTTATTCACTGATAATGAACATGCTCGATTGTATAATAATAATGAGTATCTATACACTGATAATAAACATGTTGCACTGTATAATAATGATGAGTATCTATACAATGATAATAAACATGCTGCACTGTATAATAATGATGAGTATCTATACACTGATAATAAACATGCTGCACTGTATAATTAATGATGAGTATCTATACACCGATAATGAACATGCTGCACTGTATAATAATGAAGAGTATCTATACACTGATAATAAACATGCTGCACTGTATAATGATGATGAGTATCTATACACTGATAATGATAACACTGCACTGTATAATAATGATGAGTATCTATACACTGATAATGATAACACTGCACTGTATAATAATAATGAGTATCTATACACTGATAATAAACACGTTCCACTGTATAATAATAATGAGTATCTATACACTGATAATGATAACACTGCACTGTATAATAATAATGAGTATCTATACACTGATAATAAACATGTTCCACTGTATAATAATGATAAGTATCTATACACTGATAATAAACATGCTGCACTGTATAATAATGATGAGTATCTATACACTGATAATAAACATGCTGCACTGTATAATAATGATGAGTATCTATACACTGATAATAAACATGCTGCACTGTATAATAATGATGAGTATCTATACACTGATAATAAACACGTTCCACTGTATAATAATAATGAGTATCTATACACTGATAATGATAACACTGCACTGTATAATAATAATGAGTATCTATACACTGATAATAAACAATTTGCACTGTATAATAATAATGAGTATCTATACACTGATAATGGCCGTGCTGCCCCATATTATAACAATGAGCAGCTATACAGTAATGAACATGATCAGTATACTGCATTCAATACCCCTGAAGTGTATCTATATAATTATATGTGATATGCCGCTATACGTCATAGTACAGAGTCTCTATACACTTATAATGAATGTATAGCAGATGGACTTGGCAGTGACATGGTTAAGTTGGCGCTCCCAATTACCGAGTTCAGAATCAGTGAGGTCTCTTTAGCACCTGGATCTCATCTATATCCAGTGCAGGTGCGCTCTCCCCCTGTGCGTTGCAGGTCTTACTCCTCCTCATCGGCGTCTTGTGACAAATAAAAAGAAATTAATTTCCCACTAATATGAAACCAAAGTGTTATTAAATGGGAAGAAACCCAGAGAATATCTTATAAAACAATAACTTCATAATAGGGGGAGGCAGGTGCTTCCGCTGGGGCCCCAGTGCTCTACAACGCTCTCTCTTGACCAATAACATTATTCTTCTGCATTGCGCACTGCTGTTCATTGCGTTTTTATAACTATGTGTCTCTTTCTCTCTGTCACTCTTTGGCTCTATTCATTAAAAAGTTTAAACGGAAAATGTAACTTCGCTTCATATGTTTCAGATTTCATATGCTATACAATAAAATACATACGGATTCTATTACCTTACTACTAAAAAAATACTTAAAATCTTTTTTTCCCTTTGGCCAGGATTATCATTTATTTAGGATTTAACAGGCTACGGCTTGATCTAGAGGATTTGCTGGTAAACATTGAAAGGTCAATAATTTTTATAGAATACACAAAGATTTCATTTCTTTTTTTGTGCATTTCTTTTTATGTATTACTGTACATGCACTGACAAGCTCACAAATTCACAGCAATGCTCAAAACCATTCTACACCCATATTTATAAACTTACATTGTTCAGAATATTCAAAGGGACATATTACCTATGGGCTAAACATGTAGAAAAAAACAAAAGATATTTTTTTATATAACATCTTCCTCAGCAGCCACATTCTAATTTAAAGAGACTTGAAGCAGCCAATCAGGATGCTTGTCCAGGGACGTGCAAAGGATCAGCATCTTGTATGTGCAGACACAGTCACTTTATTTCACCTCTATAGAGGGTCATCTGGCCCTTCAATCAGTCTTGGTTTTGAAACTGGGGGCCTTTGGGGTATGAGCTCCATATTCTTCATGTCTGGAACCTCAGTGAAAAACAGGGCTCAAGTGTATAGATTTGCCTTTACAAATATGATGGCAGGGTGTCCAAGATATCTGTTACATCGTGGTCATACACAAAAAACTGCCACCATATTTGTACAGGAAGGTTGCACAAGTTCACATTGAGGTAGCTCCTATTGGTCATTTGTGGCTGCTTGCTGAGCTGGAAAGGGTGGTACTGAAATGGGGGGCCATGACATAGAATTTGCGCTGGGGCCTAGTGAGCACTGATGATGCTGATTGGCTGTTGTTTTCATGGGGAAGTAGACAGTAATAAAATTAGCTGTTGGATGACTGATCACAGAGCACTTACTCTGATTGGCTGAAGAATTGTTATGGTTTCTCTATACTTTCTCACATCTACTCTTCTTCACAATCTGTTTCCTCCCTCCTTTTTTTTCTCCATCTCACTCTACATGCTCATCCGTATTTTTTCATCCCTATTTTAAAAAGGGACTTAAAGGGATAGGAAAGTCACAATTAAACTTGCATGATTCAGATAGAGCATGTAATTTTAAGACACTTTTAAATTCACTTCTATTTTCAAATGTGCTTCGTTCTCTTAGTGTCCCTTGTTAAAAAATAAATATGCACATATTATACACTTGTGGGAGCTGCTGCTAATTGGTGCCTGCACACATTTGTCTCTTGTGATTGGCTAACTAGATATTTTCAGCGTCCTGTCAGTAGTGCAATGCTGTCCCTTCAGCAATGGATAACAAGTGAATGAAGAAAATTTGATAATCAAATTAAATTGGAAGTTGTTTAAAATTGTATGTTCTATCTGAATCATAAAATATAATTTTGGGGTTTACTATTCCTTTAAAGGACCACTAAACACATTTACATATCATAATCAATAAATGCATCATAAAGCACAAAATGCAAAAGCACTTGGTTTGAATTTCAAATGAGTAGGAGATTTTTTTCTAACAAATTTCAAATCTACTCCAATTTTTTCCCACTGCATCATGTGACAGCCATCAGCCAATCACAAAATGCTTATACCTATATACTGTGAACTCTTGCACATGCTCAGTAGCAGCTGGAGTCTCAGACAGTGTGCTTTTAAACAACTGTGCAGAATTGATAATGGACTTGTATAGGAAAGTTGTTTAGAATTGTGTGCTCTGTATGAAACATGCAAGTTTAATTTTGGCTTAAGTGTCCCTTTAAATTCCTGTTTTAACTTACTATATAAAAAAGAGCTAATTTAAATTCAAAATGCCTTTTGCTTTTATTACAGTTTGAGGAAATGATCCTAAAACTAGTTCTGATTTTGAAATTAACATTGGGGTCATCTTCTACCAATCTTGTATAAGCTCACAATTAATTTTATGATTTGTCCGACTAAAACATATGTATTAGCGATGGCTTGAGATCTGGATTACCTAAAATCTAGCAGTCATTTGACTCACATTATCCTATTAAATCATTAAACAATCTTGGGCCTTAAGGGACAGTCTTCACCAGAATTTTTATTGTTTTAAAAGATAGATAATCCCTTTATCACCCATTCCCTAGTTTTGCATAACCAACACAGTTATAATAATACACTTTTTGCCTTTGTGATTATCTTGTTTCTAAGCCTCTGCAAACTGCCCCTTATTTCAGTTCATTTGACAGACTTGCATTTTAGCCAATGAGCGCTGGCTCCTAGGTAACTCCACGTGCATGAGCACAGTGTTATCTCTATGACACACATGAACTAACACCCTCTAGTGGTAAAAAACTGTCAACATGCATTCAGAAAGAGGCGGCCTTCAAGGTCTAAGAAATTAGCATATGAACCTCCTAATTTTAGCTTTCAACTAAGAATACCAAGAGAACAAAGCAAAATTGGTGAAAAAAGTATATTGGAAAATTGTTTAAAATTACATGCCCTATCTAATTTATGAAAGTTTATTTTGGACTAGACTGTCCCTTTAGTTACTTGAAATTGGAAAAATGTTTTCAAATGTCTTTTTTTTTTTTTTTTTTGTACGACTCTAATACTCGCCTTTCTTTTCACTTTAGCTATTATAGTTAAACTTTGATGTCAAGAAATGAATAGAAGAACTCAAAACAAAATCCAAACAAATACAATTCATGTGAACTCCAGGCTTTTTTATTTTATTTGAAATTATGTGTACTTTGTTAGTTTGACATGAATAGAAAGGATAAAAAGTTTCATTTTAACTTTTGATTGGATACAATTAATTCTGACAGCATTTTTTACATTTTACCCCGGGGTAGCAATTTCAGTGTCAGCTTGTGATAAAATATGATTGTTCATTTAGACAGAATAAGATTCCTGATCAGCACAAGAGTTAACCTGAGTGGAAAATCTTGTCGGTACTTCGAGATCAATCGCTTGACAGCCATTAATTCCTCTTAAGGATAAGCAAAAAAACAAAACAAAAAAAAAAATATTATTTACTGACAAACTGAATTCTTCAAAATCAATATAATATTGTATAATCTTCACTAACAATGAATAGAGCCACACCCTTTGGAGTTTGCAGAAACATTTTAGAAATCTTCTTACGTTATTCTTTCGCTGATTTATATACAATATATATACTGTATATATATATATATATATATATATATATATATATATACTGCCATCTTTAGATCATACAGTATATTAAAGAACAGTTTTAATTAGAGTTGTCATCTGTTCACAAAAAATACAACATAATGCTAAACAGTTTTTTGTTTTTTTTTTGGGGGGGGGGTTTTGCGGTACTTGCTGATTATTTATTGATATAATGGCCCCTATGTATCAAGCCGTCGACTTTCTTACATTCAACGACACCAGTACGCTCGCCTAAGTTCGCCTTACATCGCTGCTGCGGACCTGAATACGTTCTCCAAAATTATCAAGAAAGCTGTCAAAAAGACGCGCACCAAGTACGGAGCGATGAGCAGCGGACTGTTGTTAACTAACAGTCATCGATCTCGTTGCTCTTCGGCTTATTCACAGCTTTCTTGGTATACTGTCACTAAGCACCCACACTATACTACACTGTTTTACCCCCTATACCGCCGCTCCCGATCCCCACCGCACCTAAATAAAGTTATTAACCCCTAAACCGCCGCTCCCGGAGCCCACCACAACTCTAATAGAGTTATTAACCCCTAAACCACCGCTCCCGGAGTCCAAAGCCACCTACATTATATGTATTAACCCCTAAACTGCCGCTCCAGGACCCCACTGCAACTAAATAAAATGTTTAACCCCTAAACCGCCGCTCCCGGACCCTGCCACAACTAAATAAATTGTTTATCCCCTAAACTGCCGCTCCCGGAGCCCACCGCAACTAGATAAATTGTTTAACCCCTAAACTGCCGCTCCCGGAGCCCACCGCCACCTACATTATATTTATTAAACCCTAATCTGCCCCCCTACACCGCCGCCACTATAATAAACATATTAACCCCTAAACCTAAGTCTAACTCTAAACCTAACCCCCCTAACTTAAATATAATTTAAATAAATCTAAATAAATATTCCTATAATTAACTAAATTATTCCTATTTAAAACTAAATACTTACCTGTAAAATAAACCCTAAAATAGCTACATATATAACTAATAGTTACATTGTAGCTAGCTTAGGGTTTATTTTTATTTTACAGGCAAGTTTGTATTTATTTTTAACTAGGTAGAATAGTTACTAAATAGTTATTAACTATTTAATAACTACCTAGCTAAAATAAATACAAATTTACCTGTAAAATAAAACCTAACCTAAGTTACAATTACACCTAACACTACACTATAATTAAATTAATTAAATAAATTAACTACAATGAAATACAATTAAATAAAATTAAATAAAATTAACTAAAGTACAAAAACGCCCCACTAAATTACAGAAAATAAAAAAATTATTACAAGAATTTTAAACTAATTACACCTAATCTAATCCCCCTAATAAAATAAAATAAAATGAAAAATAATAAAAATCCCTACCCTATACTAAATTACAAATAGCCCTTAAAAGGGCTTTTTGCGGTGCATTGCCCCAAAGTAATCATCTCTTTTACCTGTAAAAAAAAATACAATACCCCCCCAACATTAAAACCCACCACCCACACACCCAACCCTACTCTAAAACCCACCCATCCCCCCCCTTAATAAAACCTAACACTAACCCCTTGAAGATCACCCTACCTTGAGACGTCTTCACCCAACTGGGCATATGTCCTCAACGAATCCGGGAGAAGTCTTCATCCAATCCGGGCAGAAGAGGTCCTCCAGACGGGCAGAAGTCTTCATCCATGCAACATCTTCTATCTTCATCCATTCGACTAGGAGCGGCTCCATCTTGAAGACATCCGACATGGAGCATCCATCCAGACCGACGACTACCCGACAAATAACGGTTCCTTTAAATAACGTCATCCAAGATGGCGTCCCTTGAATTCCGATTGGCTGATAGAATTCTATCAGCCAATCAGAATTAAGGTAGGAAAAATCCTATTGGCTGATGCAATCAGCCAATAGGATTGAAGTTCAATCCTATTGGCTGATCCAATCAGCCAATAGGATTGAGCTCGCATTCTATTGGCTGTTCCAATCAGCCAATAGAATGCAAGCTCAATCCTATTGGCTGATTGCATTAGCCAATAGGATTTTTCCTACCTTAATTCCGATTGGCTGATAGAATTCTATCAGCCAATCGGAATTCAAGGGACGCCATCTTGGATGATGTCATTTAAAGGAACCGTCATTCGTCGGGTAGTCGTCGGTCTGGATGCTCTGCGTCAGCTGTCTTCAAGATGGAGCCGCTCCTAGTCGGATGGATGAAGATAGAAGATGTCACATGGATGAAGACTTCTGCCCATCTGGAGGACCTCTTCTGCCCGGATTGGATGAAGACTTCTCCCGGATTTGTTGAGGACTTATGCCCGGTTGGGTGAAGACGTCTCAAGGTAGGGTGATCTTCAAGGGGTTAGTGTTAGGTTTTATTAAGGGGGGATTAGGTGGGTTTTAGAGTACGGTTGGGTGTGTGGGTGGTGGGTTTTAATGTTGGGGGGGTATTGTATTTTTTCTTACAGGTAAAAGATGATTACTTTGGGGCAATGCACCGCAAAAAGCCCTTTTAAGGGCTATTTGTATTTTAGTATAGGGTTGGGATTTTTTTTATTTTGGGGGGCTTTTTTATTTTGTTAGGGGGATTAGATTAGGTGTAATTAGTTTAAAAAAAATTGAAATTATTTTATTATTTTCTGTAATTTAGTGTTTTTTTTTGCACTTTGCACTAGTTAATTTTATTTTATTTAATTTAATTGTATTTCATTGTAGTTAATTTATTTAATTAATTTAATTATAGTGTAGTGTTAGGTGTAATTGTAACTTAGGTTAGGTTTTATTTTACAGGTACTTTTGTATTTATTTTAGCTAGGTAGCTATTAAATAGTTAAAAACTATTTAAAGGGACAGTCTAGGCCAAAATAAACTTTCATGATTCAGATAGAGCATGTGATTTTAAACAAATTTCCAATTTACTTTTATCACCAATTTTGCTTTGTTCTCTTGGTATTCTTAGTTGAAAGCTTAACCTAGGAGGTTCTTATGCTAATTTCGTAGATCTTGAAGGCTGCCTCTTTTCAGAATGCATTTTAACAGTTTTTTACCACTAGAGGGCGTTGGTTCACGTATTTCATATAGATAACACTGTGCTTGTGCACGTGAAGCTATCTGGGAGTAGGCACTGATTGGCTAAACTGCAAGTCTGTCAAAAGAACTGAAATAAAGGGGCAGATTGCAGAGGTTAAAAGTATATTATTATAACTGTGTTGGTTATGCAAAACTGGGGAATGGGTAATAAAGGGATTATCTATCTTTTAAAACAATAAAAATTCTGTTGCAGACTGTCCCTTTAATAGCTATTCTACCTAGTTAAAATAAATACAAAGTAGCCTGTAAAATAAAAATAAACCCTAAGCTAGATACAATGTAACTATTAGTTATATTGTAGCTAGTTTAGGGTTTATTTTATAGGTAAGTATTTAGTTTTAAATATGAATAATTTAGTTAATGCTAGGAATATTTATTTAGATTAATTTAAATTACATTTAAGTTAGTGGGTGTTAGGGTTAGACTTAAGTTTAAGGGTTAATAAATATAATGTAGGTGGCGGCGGTGTAGGGGCGGGCAGATTAGGGGTTAATATATATAATGTAGGTAGCGGTGGGCTCTGTGAGTTGCGGTTTAGGGGTTAAACAATTTATTTAGTTGTGGCGGGGTCCATGAGCGGCAGTTTAGGGGTAAATACGTTTATTAGAGTGGCGGTGGGCTCCGGGAGTGGCGGTTTAGGGGTTAATAAGTATAATGTAGGTAGCGGCAGTGTAGGGGGGCAGATTAGGGGTTATTAAGTATAATGTAGGTGGCGGCGGTGTAGGGGGGGCAGATTAGGGGTGTTTAGACTCGGGTACATGTTAGGGTGTTAGGTGTAGACGTTCCCATAGGAATCAATGGGATATCGGGCAGCAGCGAACATGAGCTTTCGCTGCTTTCAGACTCCCTTTGACTCCTATGGCATCCGCCGCCTCCAGGGCGGCGGATTGAAAACCAGGTACTCTGGGCCGGAATAGTGCCGAGCGTACCTGCTAGTTTTTTGATAACTAGCAAAAGTAGTCAGATTGTGCCGAACTTGCGTTCGGAACATCTGGAGTGACGTAAGCATCGATCTGTGTCGGACTGAGTCCGGCGGATCGTATGTTACGTCACTATATTCTACTTTTGACGGTCTGTAGGGTTTGATAACTAAGGCGAATCAGGCTCGCCATAAATACGCTGCGGAATTCCAGCGTATTTGCGGTTGACAGCTTGATAAGTAGGGGCCATAGTCTTCAGTATCTTTAAGAAAAGCAAAGGGCCAAAAGTTATTTATATGACAATAATAATATTTTATGTTATGAGATGACAGAGGTGGTGGCACTCAGAATCAGTGAGTACCCCCACAAGAAAAGCCCTGCAGGTAACTAGGCACAGGTGGTAAGTGTGATCATACAATGGTCTCTCATCATAGATTACAGTTACACCATATATATTTTTCCACAGCTGAGCAGTGATGTTATTTCCTTGGCTGCCAGTAAAATACAAAGGAGTGATTTATATTCTCCCCAGTAACACACACAAGACAATAATTGTATCTGATTGTAATTACATATACTGCAGTGTTTTTACATGGAAGTGGGACCCCGCCAATGTGATGAGGTGAAGCCCACCTCTATAAAATAATATAGCCTATTTTTACCCTTATTAAAGATGGGTGCAAGCTTTATAATTTAAAACTACTGAGATTTGAGCTATAGCTTTAACTTTTCATTAAACTAAAAATCCATTGTGTTTATAAACTTGTGAACTGAGCAAGCAGAAATGCTTTAATAAATGAAATGTTGTTAGAACAGCGCAGATAAGTAGTGCACAAAAAACTCACCCCCCCCCCCAAAAAAAAAAACGGCTAGATTACGAGTTTTGCGGTAAGAGCTGCTCAGTGCTAACTTAAAAGTTATTTGCATCGCTCACCTCCCTATAGCGCTGCTATTAAAGGTTATCATAAACCCAGCGTTAGCAGGCAATAACTGAGCGTTGAGCAAAATTGAGCTCCATACTGCACTCCAATACCAGCGCTGCTTTGAGCTGGTTTTACGTGCTTGTGCACGATTTCCACATAGACATCAATGGGGAGAGCCGGCTAACAAAAAGCCTAACACCTGCAATAAAGGAGCGTAAAGCTCCGTAACGCAGCCCCATTGATTCCTAGGGGGAAACAAAAATTATGTTTACACCTAACACCTTAAAATAAACCCTGAGTCAAAACACCCCTAATCTGCCACCCGACACCTGCATTACACTTATTAACCCCTAATCTGCCTCCCTCAACATCGCCGCCACCTATCTACACTTATTAAACCATAATCTGCCACCCCCAATGTCGCCGCCACCCACCTACACTTATTAACCCCAAATCTGCCGCCGCCACTATACTTAAGTTATTAACCCCTAACCCTAAGTCTAACCCTAACCCTAACGTAACCCTTACACCCACTAACTTTAATGTAATTAAAATAAATCTAAATAAAACCTACTATTAATAACTAAATTATTCCTATTTAAAACTAAATACTTACCTATAAAATAAACCATAAGATAGCTACAATATAACTAATAGTTACATTGTAGCTAGCTTAGGGTTTATTTTTATTTTACAGGCAAGTTTGTATTTATTTTAACTATGTAGAATAACTAGGTAGAATTAACTATTTAATAACTACCTAGCTAAAATAAATACAAATTTACCTGTAAAATAAAACCTAACCTGAGTTACACTAAAACCTAACCTTACACTACAATTAAATAAATTACATTTATTAAATACAATTAACTAAATTACAAAAAAAAAAAACCCCACTAAATTACACAAAATAAAAAAGAAATGATCAAATATTTAAACTAATTACACCTAATCTAATAGCCCTATCAAAATAAAAAAGCCCCCCCCCAAAATAAAAAAAACCCTAGCCTAAACTAAACTACCAATAGCCCTAAAAAGGGCCTTTTGCAGGGCATTGCCCCAAATAAATCAGCTCTTTTACCTGTAAAAAAAAAAATACAAACACCCCCAACAGTAAACCACCCACACAACCAAACCCCCCAAATAAAAACCTACCTAAAAAAACCTAAGCTCCCCATTGCTCTGAAAAGGGCATTTGGATGGGCATTGCCCTTAAAGGGCCATGATACCCACATTTCACATTTTTTCTTTCATAATTTAGAAAGAGAATGCATTTTTAAACATCTTTCTAATTTACTTCTATTATCTAATTTGTTTTATTCTCTTGATATTCTTTGATGAAAAGCATATGTAGATATGCTCAGTAGCTGCTGCTTGGTTGCTGCACATAGAAGTCTCATGTGATTGGCTCACCCATGTGCATTGCTTTTTCTTCAAATAAGGATATCTCAAAAATGAAGCAAAATAAATAATAGAAGTAAATTGTAATGTTGTTTAAATTTGTATGTTCTATCTGAATCATGAAAGAAAGATTGTGGGTTTAGTGACCCTTTAAAAGGGCATTTAGCTCTTTTTCTGCCCAAACCCTAAGTTAAAAATAAAACCCACCCAATAAAACCTTAAAAAAGCCTAACACTAACCTCTGAAGATCCACTTACAGTTTTTGAAGACCCGACATCCATCCTCAACGAAGCGGCAGAAGTCCTCAGCGAAGCCGGCAGAAGTCTTCATCCAAGCGGACCAAAGTCTTCATCCAAGCCGGCAGAAGTCTTTATCCAGACGGCATCTTCTATCTTCATCCATCCGGTGCGGAGCGGCTCCATCTTCAAGACATCCGGCGCGGAGCATCCTCTTCTTCCGACGGCTCTTCTCGAATGTGAAGTGACGTCATTCAAGATGGCGTCCCTTAAATTCTGATTAGCTGATAGAATTCTATCAGCCAATCGGAATTAAAGGTGAAAAAATCCTATTGGCTAATGCAATCAGTCAATAGGATTGAGCTTGCATTCTATTTGCTGTTCCAATCAGTTGTTTGTATTTTTTTTTACAGGTAAAAGAGCTGATTTCTTTGGGGCAATGCACGCAAAAGGCCCTTTTTAAGGGCCATTGGTAGTTTAGTGTAGGCTAGGGGTTTTTTTATTTTGGGGGGGCTTTTTTATTTTGATAGGGCTATTAGATTAAGTGTAATTAGTTTAAATATTTGATAATTTATTTTGTGTAATTTAGTGTTTGTTTTGTAATTTAGTTAATTGTATTTAATTAATGTAATTTATGTAATTGTAGTGTAAGGTTAGGTGTTAGTGTAAGACAGGTTAGGTTTTATTTTACAGGTAAATTTGTATTTATTTTAACTAGGTAGCTAGTAAATAGTTAATAGCTATTTACTAACTAGTCTACCTAGTTAAAATAAATACAAACTTAGCTGTGAAATAAAAATAAAACCTAAGCTAGCTACAAAGTAACGATTAGTTATATTGTAGTTAGCTTAGGGTTTATTTTACAGGTAAGTATTTAGTTTTAAATAGGAATTATTTAGATATTAATAATAGGTTTTATTTAGATTTATTTTAATTACATTGAAGTTAGGGGTGTTAGGGTTAGGTTTAGGGGTTAATAAATTTAGTATAGTGGCTGCGCTTTTGGGAGCAGCAGATTAGGGGTTAATAACAGTAATGTAAGTTGCGGCGATGTTAGGGACAGCAGATTAGGGGTTAATAATATTTAACTAGTATTTACGATGCGGGAGTACGGCGGTTTAGGCGTTAATATGTTTATTATAGTGTCGGCGATGTCCGGAGCGGCAGATTAGGGGTTAAAAATTTTATTATAGTGTTTGCAATGCGGGAGGGCCTCGATTTAGGGGTTAATAGGTAGTTTATGGGTGTTAGTGTACTTTTTAGCACTTTAGTTATGAGTTTTATGTTATGGCTTTGTAGCGTAAAACTCATAACTACTGACTTTCAGTTTACGGTATGGATCTTGACGGTATAGAGTGTACCGCTCACTTTTTGGCCTCCCAGGCAGACTCGTAATACCGGCGCTATGGAAGCCCCATTGAAAAAGGACTTTTGGAAAGCTGCGGTAGTTAAGTTGCGTTACGGCCAAAAAAGTGTGCGGTACAGATATTCTGATAAGACTCGTAATACCAGCGGTAGTGAAAAAGAGCCTTAACGCTGCTTTTTCACTCATAACGCAAAACTCGTAATCTAGCCGTAAGTGAGTTCTCTTCTCAAGTGGTCATTGCTGCTGAATTACTAAAGTCTAAAAATGTCTTTGAAAGTTGCTCAAAAAGTATTTTTTTTTTATGAATAGGAACAGCAGTATCAGTATGCAAGATAGGGAGTGTTAAAGAGGCATGAAACCCAGTCCAAAATCTTTCTTTTGGGATTCAGATATAGTTTAGCATTTTAAATAACATTCCAATGTACTTCTATTATCAGGTTTTCTTAATTATTTTGGTATCTTTTGTTGAAAGAGCAGCAGTGCACTACTGGGAGCTAGCTGAGCAAGTACATCAGATGAGCCAATGAAGAGATGCATATAAGTGCAGTCACCAATCAGCAGTTAGCTCCCAGTAGTGCATTGATGCTTCTGAGCCTACCTAGGTATGGTTTCCAACAAAGGATACCAAGAGAAAGAAGCAAATCAGATAATAGAAGTGAAATGGGAAGTTATTTAAAATAGCATGCTCTATCTGAATCCTAAATAAAAAAATGTAAGTTTCATGTCCCTTTAATGAGATCTATCAATTCCCATTCCATTTTTTATCTACTTTGCCTTCTTTATCCAATAAAACGTTACCGTATCACAACCCCTTTCTCTTGTATCTCCCCTATTTTTCTTCTGCTCTACACCTTTCTCATTATTTCCTTCCTAAACTCTCCTGTAATATTTTTACTCTCCAGAGGCATCAGCAGAAACCACTTGGCCCCACAGTGGAATCTTACGGCAAAATTGAGCTCCATAGCGCACTCCAATGCCAGCGCTGCTTAAGTCAGCGGTGAGCTGGTTGTACGTGCTTGTGCATGATTTCCCCATAGACATCAATGGGGATAGCTGGCTGAAAAAAATCCTAACACCTGCAAATAAGCAATGTAAAACTCAGTAACACAGCCCCATTGATTCCTATGGTGAAACAAAATTTATGTTTACACCTAACACCCTAACATGAACCCCGAGTCTAAACACCCCTAATCTTACACTTATTAACCCCTAATCTGCCGCCCCCGACATCGCCAACACCTACATTATATTTATTAACCCCTAATCTGCCGCTCCCGACATCGCCGGCACTATAATAAACATATTAACCCCTAATCTGCTGCCCCCAACATCGCCAACAACTACATTATATTTATTAACCCCTAATTTCCCGCCCCAATGTCGCCGCAACCTACCTACACTTATTAACCCCTAATCTGCCGTCCCCACTATAATAAACATATTAACCCCTAAACCGCCATACTCCCGCATCGCAAACACTAGTTAAATATTATTAACCCCTAATCTGCCGCCCCTAACATCGCCGCTACCTACATTACAGTTATTAACCCCTAATCTGACGCCCCCAACATCGCCGCCACTATACTAAAGTTATTAACCCCTAAGTCTAACCCTAACCCTAACACCCCCTAACTTAAATATAATTCAAATAAATCTAAGTAAAAATTCCTATCATTAACTAAATAATTCCTATTTAAAACTAAATACTTACCTATAAAATAAACCCTAAGTTAGCTACAATATAACTAATAGTTACATTGTATCTACAGTTTGTATTTATTTTAACTAGGTAGATTAGTCACTAAATAGTTATTAACTATTTACTAACTAACTACCTAGCTAAAATAAATACAAATTTACCTGTAAAATAAAACCTTTCCTGAGTTACACTAACACCTAATATTACACAACAATTAAATAAATTACATAAATTAAATACAATTACCTAAATTAAACCCCCCCCCCCACTAAATTACCCAAAATAAAAAATAAATTATCAAATATTTAAACTAATTACACCTAATCTAATAGCTCTATCAAAATAAAAAAGCCCCCCCAAAATAAAAAAAAACCTAGCCTACAATAAACTACCAATAGCCCTTAAAAGGGCCTTTTGTGGGGCATTGCCCCAAAGAAATCAGCTCTTTTACCTGTAAAAAAATACAAACAACCCCCCAACAGTAAAAACCCACCACCCACACAACCAACAACCCCAAATAAAATCCTGTCTAAAAAAACCTAAGCTCCCCATTGCCCTAAAAATTGATTGGAACAGCCAATAGAATGCAAGCTCAATCCTATTGGCTGATTGGATCAGCCAATATGATTTTTTCACCTTTAATTCCGATTGTCTTATAGAATTCTATCAGCCAATCAGAATTCAAGGGACGCCATCTTGGATGACGTCACTTAAAGAAACATTCATTCGGGAAGAAGACTTCGTTTGAAGAGGATGATCCGCGCCGGATGTCTTGAAGATGGACCCGCTCCACGCCGGATGGATGAAGATAGAAGATGCCGTCTGGATGAAGACTTCTGCCCGTCTGGAGGACCACTTCTGCCGGCTCGGATGAAGACTTCTCCCGGCTTCGTTGAGGACTTCTTGCCGTTTCGCTGAGGACTTCTCCCGGCTTCGTTGAGGATGGATGTCCGGTCTTCAAAACTGTAAGTGGATCTTCGGGGGTTAGTGTTAGGTTTTTTAAGGGTTTATTGGGTGGGTTTTAGTTTTAGATTAGGGTTTGGGCAATAGAAAAATAGCTAAATGCCCTTTTAAGGGCAATACCCATCCAAATGCCCTTTTCAGGGAAATGGGGAGCTTAGGTTTTTTTTAGTTAAGATTTTATTTGGGGGTGTTGGTTGTGTGGGTGGTGGGTTTTACTGTTGGGGGGTTGTTTGTATTTTGTATTTTTTTTTACAGGTAAAAGAGCTGATTTATTTGGGGCAATGCCCCGCAAGAGGCCCTAGGTAATTGTATTTAATTTAGGTAATTTATTTAATTGTAGTGTTAGGTGTTAGTGTAACTCAGGTTAGGTTTTATTTTACAGGTAAATTTGTATTTATTTTAGCTAGGTAGTTAGTAAATAGTTAATAACTATTTAGTAACTAATCTACCTACTTAAAATAAATACAAACTTGCCTGTAAAATAAAAATAAACCCTAAGATAGCTACAATGTAACTATTAGTTATATTGTAGCTAGTTTAGGATTTATTTTATAGGTAAGTATTTAGTTTTAAATAGGAATAATTTAGGTAATGATAGGAATTTTATTTAGATTTATTTTAATTATATTTAAGTTAGGGGTGTTAGGGTTAGACTTAGGTTTAGGGGTTAATAACTTTAGTATAGTAGCGGCGACGTTGGGGATGGCAGATTAGGGGTTAATAACTGTAATGTAGGTTGCGGCGATGTTAGGGACAACAGATTAGGGGTTAATCATATTTAACTAGTGTTTGCGAGGCGGGAGTGCGGCGGTTTAGGGGTTAATATATTTATTATAGTGGCGGCGATGTCGGGAGCGGCAGATTAGGGTTAATAACTGTAATGTAGGTTGCAGCGATGTTAGGGACAGCAGATTAGGAGTTTGCGATGCGGGAGCCTCGGTTTAAGGGTTAATAGGTAGCTTATGGGCGTTAGTGTACTTTGTAACACTTTATTTATGAGTTTTATGCTACAGCTTTGTAGCGTAAAACTCATAACTACTGACTTTAGATTGCGTTACGAATCTTGCGGGATAGGCTGTACTGCTCACTTTTTGCCCTCCCAGAAAAAGCATGTAATACCGGCACTATAGAGGTCCCATTGAAAAAAGACTTTACGCAAATTGCATAAGTTAATTTGCGTTAAGGCCAAAAAAGTTTGCAGTGCCCCTAAACCTACAAGACTCGTAATAGTATCGGTAGTGAAAAAGCAGCGTTATGAGCCTTATCGCTGCTTTTTTACTCATACCGCAAAACTCGTAATCTAGCCGATAGATAGGAAATCACTATCTCCTACACTAGACAAATGGGACCCTGTAGAGCAATAGTTGCCAAACCTTTTCCAGCCACTGCCCCCTTGGTTCCATAAACTCATCAGAAGCGCCCCCTAGTGTACACGTAAAAATATTCAAATTTTATTCAAATTTTAAATGACCCCCCCCAATTAATTAAAGGGACAGTAAAGTAAAAATGAAACTTAAATGGATTGGATAATGCATGCAATTTTAAACAATTTTCCAAATTACTTCTATTATCAATTTTGCTTAATTTTCTTTGTATCCTTTAATAAAGAGTAATGATAGTGTAAGTCACGATAAGCAGTATCGCTGGACCGCACTAACATTAGCACAAAACTTTACTAAGTGTACTTATATTTTTTTTTGTATATATATATATATATATATATATATATATCTGTATATGCAATATATATAGATATATAGGTATAGATAAATATTTTTTTTTTTTTTTTTTTTTTTTTTTTTAGTTTCAAAAGCTTTATTGAAAATATAAACATAACAATCATGGCAAATGTTTCAATATGATCTGATGATTTCACAAAAGGTATCTATTAAATGTCTGTAGTGTCCAGTATCCAATCATCATCTCCTGAGTTAACACCAAAGGTGCTTAGTTAGTTCCATATCATTGTCTCAGTATTGAAATGCTATGCAAGCAATAGTCTAGGATACAAAAGTGCGTTCAACAAGTTCCAGAAATATGTACATTGCTTATTCCCTGATAAAAAATTGTATGTAAGAAGAAGGTAAGAAAAAGAAAGAAAAGAAGAGCGGAGAGGGGAGTCCCAGCGGCAAGCTTGAGTGTATGTGTCTCTATAGTCGCCTAGTGTCTTATTCTGTGGGGCGTGTTTCTCCATTTGCCCAGGCTGATAGCATAAGCTCGTGTATATCAGTGGTGTCCTGCACTAAGTGGTGGTACCTTTCGAGTTGGAGTAACAAGGTGACCTGCGCTTTCCAATCTGACAGTGTCGGGACAGTGTGTGTTTTCCAGTTCTTAGGGATTAATATTTTAGCACTATTCAGCATGATCATCATTAATGCCCTGTAATCTTTGCCCTCAATCCTTGGCAGCGAGAGATACAGAAGAATTTTGGGGTCATTAGGCAGAGTACAGCCTAATACGTTTTTAATGTGAGAGAGGACTTCCACCCAGTATGTATCTAGTCTGGGGCATTCCCACCAGATGTGTAGCAAAGAACCCTCTCCCCCACAATTTCTCCAACATTTCCCAGAAGATGACCTATATATATGCTGTATTCTAATTGGGGTGAGGTACCATCTCGAAAGAAACTTGTAGTTTGACTCTTGAATTCTGGCCGAGATTGATGATTTTTTAGTAGCTTGAAAGGCTGACTGCCATTCTTGGTATGTTATGGCTGTGTTCAGCTCTTTTTCCCACGTCTTAACAAAGGAGGGTAGTGTTTCTGGTTCTCCCAAGAGGAGGATTTTATACAGTCTCGAGATTGCGTGTCGTGTTTTTGTTTTTTGCAAGCATAGTGATTCAAAGGGGGTGTGTGATCTTATGAGTTGTTGCCTATGCTGATGTGTAGTCAGGTAGTGAGATATTTTAGCATGTGTGAACCAATTCATAGGTAGTTCAGGTATTTGCTCCTTAATGTCCCCAATTTCCTTGAGTTTGTGCTTCTCTATTAGTGCGGAGAACACTCTCTTGTCTAGACTCGCTATTTGGTTCGATCTAGTTTCCCTGAAGTCCCAAGGCAGGTCTGGATTATTGCAGATAGGGGTGAGAGGTGATGTTATCCCGGATACGTGTGTTGAAGTGTTAATAATCCTGTCCCATGCCTGATAAAACTCCACCAGGAGAGGATAGTCCACTACCTTCTTTGGCCTATATTTCTTGTTAACCCAAAGCTGTCAAGCCTACGTTGTTTTGTATTCATGATGTCGCAGGTCTAATTGAACCCAATTTTTGTTTGGGTCATTTTGCACCAGTCCAGTAGTCTGTGTAACACTATTGCTTGTTTGTATGTGGCTATGTGTGGTACCCCCTAGCCCTCCCTTGTCCCTGGGTAAGTATAATGTGCATCTTGCTACCCTTGGTTTAATTTCTCTCCAAATGTACTGATCGATGAGTCCTTGTATCCTGTCCAGATAGTGTGCTGGAAGGGATATATAGGGGTTGTTTGAAGCAGATAGAGTAGCCTGGGCAAGATATTCATCTTCACCACATCGATGCGTCCCAGCCAGGAGATAGATTTATTTCTCCAGCTGGACAGGTCAGCAACCAGGTTGTGCTCCAGCTGTTTGTAATTAGCCTGAAACTTCACCAGTGAGTCTGGGGACAAGTAGATCCCCAGGTACTTCATTTTTGTCTGTTGTTTTTCAGGGGGCAATTTAAAAGGAGCTTGGGTAGCTCGTCAGTTTGTACGTGATGTTTAAAAACTCGGATTTGCTAAGATGAAGGGGAAGTTGGAGACCCTGCCAAAGTCTGCGAATGTTTTCAAGCACCTTGGGTATTGATAAGCCTATGTCAGTGAGGGTATGTATGACATCGTCGGCGTATAGCGCCAGTTTGTGTTCATGTGTGGTAGTGTGTATACCCTTAATCTGCTTAATTGATCTAATAGTTTGCGCCAGGAAGCCTCGATTGTAATGGCAAATAATACAGGTGAGAGTGGCAGCCCTGTCTCGTACCGTTTTTGGATACTAAATTTATCGGAGAGGATGCCATTTACTTTGACTCGCGCAGTTGGTTTGCTATAGAGCGAGAAAATTAAGGCTATAAAGTGTTTGCTAAAATTCATCTTGGACACGGGTCGCTTCCAGAAACTGCCAGCGCACCTCTGTCAAACGCCTTCTCCGCGTCTGTAGAAATTAGCGCTAATGGGATTTGTTGGGCATGTGCGTGTGACATGAGTTGTAGAATCTTTTAAAGTATTGTCTCCTGGCTTCTCTTCCGGGTACAAAGCCCACTTGGTCAGGATTGGATCAGGGCGGGGAAGGATTTTATTTATCCTAGTACTAAGATTTTGGCGTATATTTTGACGTCCGAATTCAGTAGTGAGATGGGCCTAAAATTTTCGGGGCTGTCTGGGGATTTGCCTGCTTTAGGGAGGACAGTGATGTGTGCTTCCAGCAGACTTTCTGTAAAAACCTCCCTCTTTCAAGGTTGAGTTGAATAGGAGGTCAGTGGTTGTAATATGTGGTGTAGGTATGTCTTGTAGTATTTGTATACTCAGTCCGTCGGGGCCTGGCTGTTTTCCGTTGGGCATACTCTTTATGGCTAATTTGGTTTCCTCCATGGTGTTTGGGTGCATCTAGAAATTCCACATCCCCCTCTGTCAGCTTATTAAGTTGAAGGGTAGCTAAGATAGTGGTCTATGTCCCCCTGGCTGCTGTTGTTATCCAAGTTGTATAGTGTTTTGTAGTATAGTCTGAAGGTCTCAGCTATCTTTTTGCTGTCTTTGAGCACTGTTCTCCTCTGTCCTTTTATGGTGTGTGTACATGTGTGTTCAGCTGTTTCCTTTTATGGCTTTCGCCAGTGACGAACCTGCTTTATTGTTAAGATCATAATATTTCTGTTTCAAGAAGGCAGCCTTTCTCTGGTACATTTTGGTTAAGATGGCTATGTAGGTCTTTCCTAGCTTGTGTGAGGGATAACAGTGTAGAAGAGGCGTCAGGATGTCGCTTATGTTCTTGTTCCCAATATTCTGATCTGAGCTAGGGTGGAGTTTAAGAATTGTCTGTTATTTCTATTGTCTTTAGCTTTAATTTTAATAAACTCCCCTCTTTACTACGCATTTGTGGGCCTCCCATACTGTGTGTGGGAGATGTCATCTGTTGTGTTTTCCCTAAAATAGTGTCCCAGGGCTGCGTCAATGTCTGACCAGAGTTATCTGATTTTCCAGCATAGTTTCATCTAGTCTCCATATAAAGGGTATTACCGGTGCAGATGGCCAGAGAACTTTACATTGCACCGGGGCGTGATCAGACCCAGTGAGAGGTAGTATCGTAGAGTTATCGATCATGGTTAAGGCCCCCATTTGGTCGCTGAGAATATAGTCTATTCTAGAATATGAGCCGTGGTGGGTGGGAATAAAGGTGTAGTCTCTTTTACTTGGGTTAATAGTTCTCCATATGTCGTGCATTTTCAAGAGTTGAATCTGTGTGTTTAACCGCTTTAATAGTTCGTTTTGGTGTGCATGATATGCCGGTGGAGGTGTCTATTGTAGGTCTAGTGGAAGATTGAAGTCCCCTCCAAAAAAAGTGTACCTTTTGTGAACTCAAGCAGTAATGGGATATTTGTTTAAAGATATAGATTGTCCAGTACTTTGGGAGATATATGTTTGCAAATGTCACAGGGTTATTGTAAAGGAGGCCCGAGATAATTATGTATCTGCGTTGGGGTCTTTGATCGTGTGTTTGGGCTGGAAGCTGATATTGTTTCTGAATAGAATTCCTACTCCTCCCTTTTTCTCCCCTGCCTGATGCCAAGTAGGCTGATTTATACCTATGGTGGAGGGTTGTGGGTTCCTTTCCTATTGAAAATGTGTCTCCTGAATAAAGATTATATCTCCTAATGCATGATTGAGTTGATTGAAAGCTACTGATCTTTTCTCTGGGCTATTCAGTCCCTTTGCGTTATTAGTGATAAATGTAATAGGCCCTAGCGCCATTGCAGGGATGTCTGCCTGTTTAGTCTGTTGCTTATTTGTCTATATGTTTGCTATAGAGAGTGAGCAGGTGTCACGTGTTATTTTGTACAATTCTTATCGAATGAGAGTGTGCAGGTAGAGTGTAAAAAACGCTTACCAAGCGCTGGGACCCCCAGCAAGTGTGTTGAAGATGTGGAAATGTCACACAATTCAGAACTGCATGCAGTTAGTAGATATACAATTTTAGTCTGAGTTTAGTCTGAAAGAAGAAGATTTGTTAGATTATTTTTGGTAAAAGAGATAGAACACAACAATCTTAAAGCAAGTCCAAAAAAGTTTTAACAGTAATAAGGTGGGTAATATCCCACAACTGTGTTCCCACACAGAATTATAAACATATATAAACAAGTAAAAACCTTACAACCTGTAGCCAAGTTCAAAGATAAAGGGGTTTAATAACCAGCAGGGGGCAGTTATGGGTTATCTGGTATCCTTGCTGATGCCTGGGTCGCTGCTGGTAGGGACTGTAGTGGAAGTGGTCAATTGTCCCTGCGGCCCTTCTCTTGACAGTGAATGAATCCTCCTAATAGGCGAGTGATCTACCGCTGTGTTCGCGGGTTTTGTGACTCCATAGTTCTGATGTCAATCTGTAAAGCCTCACAAAAATTTGATAAAGTCTTCTTGGATCTGTATACAGCCGTTGTGTCTTCCTTTAGAGGCGATAATGCTCACCGGAAATCCCCATCTGTATTGGATGTTTTGATCTCGTAGTGATGTAGTAATATGACTAAGGTCTCTCCTCTTCTGTAAGGTAGTGGGGCTGAGGTCTGCAAATATCTGTATTCTGCATCCCGCATGTGTGAAGTCTTTTTTCTGCCTGGCATATTTCATTATTTCCTCTTTGTCTTTAAAGTGTAAAAGTTTCAAGATGACATCTCTTGGGGGGGCCTTTGGTGGAGGTTTAGCACGCAGAGCTCTGTGCGCCCTTTCAATGTTGATATCTGGGGCTCCTTCATTTCCTTTGAGGGTCTTAAAAAGGCTTTGCAGACATCCCTCCAGAGCTGTTGGTTGTATACTTTCTGGAATTCCTCTAATGCGGAGATTATTCCTTCTGCCCCGGTTGTCAAGGTCTTCTACTTTTTCAAGCAGGTGGTGGATTGTTTCTTCTTGTTCGTATGCCAGGCGGGATACATGTTGAATGTCATTGAAGGTGGTATTGTGGTTCTCTTCCAAGTTTGTGACTCTCTGTGCTACCCTTGTAAGGTCTTTCTTTAGTTCCCCATACCATCTTTTGACCTCATGCATCATTTCCTTCACATCGTCTTTAGTGCAAAGAGATCTCAAATCTTCTCTAGTAAAGTCGGCAAGTATTCATAGTTTGGCTGGGTTTATGCTGCATTTCAGCTTTGTGGGCGCTTTGTTGATGAAGTTCTCCTGAGTTCTGATTTGACTCATTTTGCTTTAGGTAGTTTTTGCAATGTTCTAGTGTTAGGTAGGTTATCTGTCTTATGCGATTTTTTCCCTGGCATGACCCGTGTATGTATCTGAGGTGTTTCCCCCTCTTTAGTAATATAGGGTAGTCAAATGCTTTTATATAATGGTTGGCTGATCTCTCACTTTCTTGCAAATGTTTCTGCTACTTAGTTCCGTGTATCAATCAGTTTGCCATATTAAATCTAGCCCAGTAAAAAAGGCCTCTGTTCTCCGATTTTTATTTGCGTGTTACTCTTTCTGTAAGACATCCACTTGTGATATAGTAAATGTTGTAAATGTTCAATTTGGGCACCAAAGGAAGCCTGTGTAAATTTGCTCCTGCGGAGCTCTGTCTGATGTGTGCTATGCTCTCTTTTGGCGGTACTTTGGTTTCATATAGCTGTGTGTGTATTTCTTATGGCCCTTGTATGAGCTTACTGTGCTGAAATTAAAGTCTTTCTGGCTATATGTTTTAGGCAAACACTTCTATAAGTGGGGTGCAATGCTTGTATTGCAGGTATACCGATATGTGTATGGCGTCTATCTCCCCCAGCGTGTGCCCACGAGGTAGTGTCAGGCAAAGCAGTGAGAAGTGTGCGCTGCCAAGATCCTGCGGTCTCTATATGGCTGTATATTTAGAGCCTTGTGCTATTTCAGCTTACCGCTCCTGTTGCTCGCTCCTCTGTCCTTCTGATATGCCCCTGAGTCAAGGGTTGTAAAGAGGTCACTAATATGGCGCTACTCCTCTACTCCAGCGCGCGTGTATGGCTGAACCGGGAGGGGATCCGGTGTGCAAATGTTCCGTGTCGGCTCTCTTTTTCCTCTCGATATTTCGCTCCGCAGCATTCTTGCAAGTTATGCCCCCTGCCAGAAGCGTTTAAAATAGGTTTATATGGCTATGTTTTATCGGGAATCACAGGTGTGGCCTAGGAGCTACACAATCACACGACCATCTCTCTAAGCGGTCAAGCTCCGCCCCCATAGATAATATTTTACATAAATAATCATAAATATAGAAATATCTATTTAAAAATAAAAAATCAAATTTCTTCTAAGAGAATTACAAATAATTTTGAAGTATTCCTAACGCCACCTTTGGCTTTAGCGTAGTTAATCTAGGTGCAGTGTCAGGTTAACGCACAACAATAACTAATAGTTTTTCTTTAGTGTGACTCATAGGAGTCTATGGGGAGAAGGAGGCCTAGTGTGGTCATGATATCTGAAGTCCTGAAGTTAGAGTGCCGGAGTCTTTCGCTTGCGTTTTAGACTTTACTTTCTACTTGTAATACCAATGCTAAAGCGCAGTTAGCGTGCGGTGGACAAAAATGAGTGTGTCACTTGTAATCTGAGTGCTTAGTTATTAATTCACAATTCATACATTTGTTATTGTGATGGTTGAGCTCTGTAAAGTGATACCAGTTTCTCAGTGTCTGGTTTTATGTCACTTAGTAGGAGTCTTAAATGACTAGGTTTATAAATATGAAGTTAATTTCTTCGCTTGGAGCATAATTGTAGAACTGCACCAAATAACTTTTTGGACATTGTATCTGTTTACCAAAAATGTTATGTAGTGCACACTGCACAGTTTTATTTCTGGTGACAGAAAACTAGAAAATCATTGTCAGATGACTGGCAGAATACAGAGCTACTCAGACAGGCACAACAGTCCTTTTGCTATGTTTCCTGCTACTACACAGTAAATCAAACTGTCTAGTTAATGTTAACAAAGCAGGCTAATATACAGCATTGGTTAAAACAAAAAAAAGCAAGCCTTCCATACAAATGTCTGCAATCTGTCGCAGTCAGAAAGACTATAAATTAAAGGATAAATCTAAATTATCAGAAAAGGAAAAGCCAATGTCAAATACAAAGCAAGAAAGTTGATTCTCTTTAGAGATTGAGACAAACAATTAATTATGATCACTCAGCTTGAGGGGGCCCACTAGCATTCTCTTCTAGAGATGTGCATTCAGATGTTTTGTGAACCTCCAAATGCGGAAAATGTGGCCCTTCGTGCTACTCCGCTATTTACGTTGCCAAATTCATTCTTGTGCTACAGCAACACGCTAATATCTGTGCAAATCCAGAAGCCTCACAAAACCTCTGAATGCTCATTTCTATCCTCTTCCTAAGAAGATAGTGGCCCTTACGGTAATCCCAGCTCCCCCTTCATCTCTCATCATATTAGTGCCCCAGGGGGTAGTATTGCCCACTTCAGGAACCACTGCTCTAGAGCATTGGGCTCATTAGTGGCCCCACGCCCACATTCCTGTTACACCAATTTGCCTTCCTATCACTATTGTCTTATTTCTCTTTATTTCTTAATTTGGAATGTAAGCTCACAAGTCCAACTGTTCTGTTAATAGTCTTATTTAAAGATGGTTTACAGCTTACAGTGACTCATGGGCAGGACCCTCTATCCTTTATCTAAATATCTTCTGATTATTGTACCCCACAACTATATACTGTAATGTGACAGTGCTGCGTAAATAAAAGATAACAATAATTGATTCCTCACTATTATTCAATCGCACATTCTATTTAATATTTTTCTTTCTCTCTTGGTCTCATTCCACTTTGCGTCCCCTGGTTCACTCCCTTTTCTTTCTCATTCCGGTTTCACGTTATATTTGCACCTCTGTTTCTTCCTCATCACCTTGCCCTCTTGTGCCTGTTTAATGTCACCCTCTTGTCTTCATTCTTTTTTGATCACTTCTGCCTCTTGTCTCTATTCCCCCCTCCTCTCTCCTCGCTTCCTCCTCCTTTCTCCACCCATCTTTTCACCCCATTCTTTGTTACTTTAAAACAACTTGATCTTTCCTCTCTTCTTGTAAAATGTCAGATTTGTCTCTGAACTGCTTGTTCAGGACAAGGAGAGGGGTCTGAAGAGACAATCAATCACACAAGACACAATGATTCCCCCACCCCTGTTTACCCTGAGGCCCAGGAAGAGTATCTTTCAGCCTGTGTGTACAGGACACATGCTGGGCAAAGCTATAGCATTAAATATATTCAGTGCACATCCTATGTGAAGATCTTTACTTTACACTCTGGAATGCTTATAACTTAGGGCCAGTTTACGAGTGGAGCGATAACTGTTATGCTCGAGTGATAAGGGATTTATCACGGGTGTTTCTGCGCATGTTGGAAGTAGCGCACATATTACAAATTTATAGTAAACTCATTCGCCTCAAGCGCAAGTGAATTTAAGGCACGTTGGGTTATCGTGAGCTCGAGCTCTTGTTAAGTTTTATGCACAATAAAAAGTGTCACAAAAAAACATCAAAAATACATTTCCACAGTACAGTTACATTCATAATAACAGTTATATAATAAAAGTTATAAGTCTCAAAAATATGTGGTCCTAGTGTTAGAAAAAAACTACAAAATATATATAATAAGAATTAAATGTAAAGAACAGTGGAATGTGAAATATCCATATTCATGTTGGGTCCATTGAAGTCTGTGGGGGGGAATAAGTTAACGCAATCGCTATATTGTAAATTAATCTTTTTACACGCGTCAGATTAGTGCACAAGTGAAAACTGTTTAACTTTCAACATGTAATATGCGCGGTATCTGAGTAGCAAAATACCTTGGTTTAAGCAGAAGTTAGCATGTGACCATGAATAATAATTACCGCTCCACTCTTAGGGGGTCGATTTATTAATCAGCGCATTGCTGTATCAATGCCCCATCGTTTCAAGTCCGCCTGAAACTGAAGTTAAGAAGCAGGTGGCCGACTGAAATCATCCCAATACGATCGGGATGATTGACGGCCATGCTAGCGGCAGATTGGACACCAGTAAGAAGGGGGGCAGTATTGCACAATCATTTCACCAGAAATGCTTGTGCAATGATAAATGCTACGCGAATCATGTCCGCTCAACCATTAATAAATCTACCCCTTAAAATGGCCCTTAATGTATAAGCAGCAGAGTATTGTAAACTTTACTTGGCTTTTCAATCCCCCACACCCCCAAGTTCTCCAGAATTGTTTTTACAGACATACATTTTATTCTTTGTGTCCTGTTACTTTTATTGTGCATAAATGAAATATACATTTACTAATCTGAAAATGAAAAAAACCCCAAAATAATGTGCAATGTCAAATATGTTGTAATGTATGTAAAATAAGCAAACTGCCCACCTTGGATAGGGAGAACATATACACATGTACAGGAAAACATTTTCCTGAATTCAGTATTGCTGACAATATTATGAGCGAAAAAATATTAGTGCTATTGGTTGCTCATATTACAAGTTCAAAGTAAAATGTTATCATTTGAGCAAAAGTCTATAGTGGAGTGCTGAAAAACTCATTTAGGATAATGCTCGAGCACTAAGCCAAAGGTGACATTTTTAAAAATATTGTATATTAGAAGGTGTTAGACTGGGAACATAATTACACATTTGTGTAGCTCTGTACATATGTACAAGAGACCTGTGAGGTTTGTGTAGCTCTATACATATGTACAAGAGACCTGTGAGGTTTGTGTAACTCTGTACATGTGTACAAGAGACCTGTGAGGTTTTTGTAGTTCTGTACATATGTATAAGAGACCTGTGAGGTTTGTGTAGCTCTGTACATATGTACAAGAAACCTGTGAGTTTTTTGTAACTCTGTACATATGTACAAGACACCTGTGAGGTTTGTGTAACTCTGTACATATGTACAAGAGACCTGTGAGGTTTGTGTAGCTCTGTACATATGTACAAGAGACCTGTGAGGTTTGTGTAGCTCTGTACATATGTACAAGAGACCTGTGAGGTTTGTGTAGCTCTGTACATATGTTCAAGAGACCTGTGAGGTTTGTGTAACTCTGTACATATGTACAAGAGACCTGTGAGGTTTGTGTAACTCTGTACATATGTACAAGAGACCTGTGAGGTTTGTGTAACTCTGTACATATGTACAAGAGACCTGTGAGGTTTGTGTAACTCTGTACATATGTAAAAGAGACCTGTGAGGATTGTGTAACTCTGTACATATGTACAAGAGATCTGTGAGGTTTGTGTAACTCTGTAAAGATGTACAAGACACCTGTGAGGTTTGTGTAACTCTTAAGATATGTACAAGAGACCTGTAAGGTTCGTGTAGCTCTGTACATATGTACAAGAGACCTGTGAGGTTTGTGTAACTATGTACATATGTACAAGAGACCTGTGAGGTTTGTGTAGCTCTGTACATATGTACAAGAGACTTGTGAGGTTTGTGTAGCTCTGTACATATGAACAAGAAACCTGTGAGGTTTGTGTAGCTCTGTACACATGTACAAGCGACCTGTGAGGTTTGTGTAACTCTGTAAATATGTACAAGAGACCTTTGAGGTTTGTGTAGCTCTGTGCATATGTACAAGAGACCTGTGATGTTCTTGTAACTCTGTACATATGTACAGTGACCTGTGAGGTTTGTGTAACTCCATACATATGTACAAGTGACCTGTGAGGTTTGTGTAGCTCTGTACATATGAACAAGACACCTGTGAGGTTTGTGTAGCTCTGTACATATGTACAAGAGACCTGTGAGGTTTGTGTAACTCTATACATATGTGCAAGAGACCTGTGAGGTTTGTGTAGCTCTGTACATCTGTACAAGAGACCTGTGAGGTTTGTGTAACTCTGTACATATGTACAAGTAACCTGTGAGGTTTGTGTAACTCTATACATATGTACAAGAGACCTGTGAGGTTTGTGTAGTTCTGTACATCTGTACAAGAGACCTGTGAGGTTTGTGTAACTCTGTACATATGTACAAGAGACCTGTGAGGTTTGTGTAGCTCCGTACATATGTACAAGTGACCTGTGAGGTTTGTGTAACTCTGTACATATGTACAAGAGACCTGTGAGGGTTTTGTAACTCTGTACATATGTACAAGAGACCTGTGAGGTTTGTGTAACTCTGTACATATGTACAAGAGACCTGTGAGGTTTGTGTAGCTCCCGTATATATGTACAAGACACCTGTGAGGTTTGTGAAATTCTGTTCATATGTACAGGAGACCTGTGATGTTTGTGTAGTTCTGTACATATGTACAAGACACCTGTGAGGTTTGTGTAACTCTGTAAATATGTACAAGAGACCTTTGAGGTTTGTGTAGCTCTGTGCATATGTACAAGAGACCTGTGATGTTCTTGTAACTCTGTACATATGTACAAGTGACCTGTGAGGTTTGTGTAACTCCATACATATGTACAAGTGACCTGTGAGGTTTGTGTAGCTCTGTACATATGAACAAGACACCTGTGAGGTTTGTGTAGCTCTGTACATATGTACAAGAGACCTGTGAGGTTTGTGTAACTCTATACATATGTGCAAGAGACCTGTGAGGTTTGTGTAGCTCTGTACATCTGTACAAGAGACCTGTGAGGTTTGTGTAACTCTGTACATATGTACAAGTAACCTGTGAGGTTTGCGTAACTCTATACATATGTACAAGAGACCTGTGAGGTTTGTGTAGTTCTGTACATCTGTACAAGAGACCTGTGAGGTTTGTGTAACTCTGTACATATGTACAAGAGACCTGTGAGGTTTGTGTAGCTCTGTACATATGTACAAGAGACCTGTGAGGTTTGTGTAACTCTGTACATATGTACAAGAGACCTGTGAGGGTTTTGTAACTCTGTACATATGTACAAGAGACCTGTGAGGTTTGTGTAACTCTGTACATATGTACAAGAGACCTGTGAGGTTTGTGTAGCTCCGTATATATGTACAAGACACCTGTGAGGTTTGTGAAATTCTGTTCATATGTACAGGAGACCTGTGATGTTTGTGTAGTTCTGTACATATGTACAAGACACCTGTGAGGTTTGTGTAACTCTGTACATATGTACTAGAGACCTGTGAGGTTTGTGTAACTTTGTACATATGTACTAGAGACCTGTGAGTTTTGTGTAACTCTGTACATATGTACAAGAGACCTGTGAGGTTTGTGTAGCTCCGTATATATGTACAAGACACCTGTGAGGTTTGTGAAATTCTGTTCATATGTACAGGAGACCTGTGATGTTTGTGTAGTTCTGTACATATGTACAAGACACCTGTGAGGTTTGTGTAACTCTGTACATATGTACTAGAGACCTGTGAGGTTTGTGTAACTCTGTACATATGTACAAGAGACCTGTGAGGTTTGTGTAGCTCCGTATATATGTACAAGACACCTGTGAGGTTTGTGAAATTCTGTTCATATGTACAAGTGACCTGTGAGGTTTGTGTAGCTCTGTACATATGAACAAGACACCTGTGAGGTTTGTGTAGCTCTGTACATATGTACAAGAGACCTGTGAGGTTTGTGTAACTCTATACATATGTGCAAGAGACCTGTGAGGTTTGTGTAGCTCTGTACATCTGTACAAGAGACCTGTGAGGTTTGTGTAACTCTGTACATATGTACAAGTAACCTGTGAGGTTTGCGTAACTCTATACATATGTACAAGAGACCTGTGAGGTTTGTGTAGTTCTGTACATCTGTACAAGAGACCTGTGAGGTTTGTGTAACTCTGTACATATGTACAAGAGACCTGTGAGGTTTGTGTAGCTCTGTACATATGTACAAGAGACCTGTGAGGTTTGTGTAACTCTGTACATATGTACAAGAGACCTGTGAGGGTTTTGTAACTCTGTACATATGTACAAGAGACCTGTGAGGTTTGTGTAACTCTGTACATATGTACAAGAGACCTGTGAGGTTTGTGTAGCTCCGTATATATGTACAAGACACCTGTGAGGTTTGTGAAATTCTGTTCATATGTACAGGAGACCTGTGATGTTTGTGTAGTTCTGTACATATGTACAAGACACCTGTGAGGTTTGTGTAACTCTGTACATATGTACTAGAGACCTGTGAGGTTTGTGTAACTTTGTACATATGTACTAGAGACCTGTGAGTTTTGTGTAACTCTGTACATATGTACAAGAGACCTGTGAGGTTTGTGTAGCTCCGTATATATGTACAAGACACCTGTGAGGTTTGTGAAATCTGTTCATATGTACAGGAGACCTGTGATGTTTGTGTAGTTCTGTACATATGTACAAGACACCTGTGAGGTTTGTGTAACTCTGTACATATGTACTAGAGACCTGTGAGGTTTGTGTAACTCTGTACATATGTACAAGAGACCTGGGAGGATTGTGTAGCTCTGTACATATGTACAAGAGACCTGTGAGGTTTGTGTAGCCCTGTACATATGTACAAGAGACCTGTGAGGTTTGTGTAACTCTGTACATATGTACAAGTGACCTGTGAGGTTTGTGTAACTCTGAACATATGTACAAAAGACCTGTGAGGTTTGTGTAACTATGTACATATGTACAAGTGATCTGTGAGGTTTGTGTAACTCTGTACATATGTACAAGTGACCTGTGAGGTTTATGTAACTCTGTACATATGTACAAGTGACCTGTGAGTTTTGTGTAACTTTGTACATATGTACATTGTATGTCAAAGTATCAACAAATTAGATATTACTTCTAAACAACAAAATCTATCAAAAAAAGAAAGAGATACTCTTACTGAAATGGAATCCTGGAATGATGTCATAATTCGTAATGCCGACAAGGGCGGTAATATTGTAATATGGCCCATAGAAATATATTTGGATGAGGCTAAACTTCAATTAAAGAACAAAACCTGCTATAAAGAACTATGGAGTAACCCTACAGGACATTTCCACGCGCAATACAATAAATTGATCGACTCAGCCTTCAAAAATGGCTTAATCAATACTAAGGAAAAGAAGTTTCTCACTATAATGCATCCTAAAGTCACAACATTTTACTTAATTCCAAAAGTTCATAAAAATAGCCAAAAACCACCTGGTAGACCCATCGTTTCCGGCAATGAGAACCTAACGGAAAAGGCGAGTCAATTTGTAGATTTAAGATTAAGACCATTTCTAACACAACTATCATCTTATGTGAAAGACACCATGGAAGTGCTACAAATAATACAGGATATTAACATCTCCAAAAACACCTGGTTAGTCTCCTGTGACGTGGAATCGCTGTATACTAGCATTGACCACAAACTTGGATTACACGCCATCCAATACTTTCTCAATATGTCTTCTGATGAAAGCCCAGACCATAACCAATTCACACTTAACCTACTCAAATTTGTGCTAACCAAAAACTATTTTCTCTTCAACAATAAGTTCTACCTCCAAACTCAAGGTACTGCCATGGGCACGGCCTGTGCTCCCACCACCGCAAATGTATTCTTGGGGTGGTGGGAGCAAACCACGGTATTCTGTGACACAAATGATGAGTATTCAGACAAGATTCCAGTATGGATTTGATACATAGACGACATCCTGTTCTTATGGGAAGGCACCGAAGAAGATCTTGATACCTTTCTATTAAGGCTAAATCAGAACAATCTGAATATCAGATTAACCCATCACAAAAGTCAGACAAATATCTCCTTTTTGGATTTATTAATCTGTAAGGAAGAAGATGGCTCCCTAAGCACAGACTTGTATCGAAAAGAAACAGCTACCAACAATGTCTTATTTGCCACCAGTGCCCATGCACCCAATACTACAAAATCCCTACCAGTCGGAGAATTCTTGAGACTAAGGAGAAACTGCTCACAAGATATGACCTTCAAGACGAGAGCCACAGAATTGGAAAAACGCTTACTCCTAAGGGGCTACAGCAAGAGGTCTATTCGCAAGGCTAAAATGAGAGCAATAAAAACTGCTAGATCTGAACTATTAAAAACAAAAACCAAAAAAGGTGATAATAAAACCAGACTAGTATTAACGTATAACCAGCAAACACAGCAAATTGTGAATATAATTAATAACAACTGGCATATACTACAAGCGGACGCCCATTTAAAGGACTTAATAGGAGAAAGGGTTCAACTTAGCTATCGTAGAAATAGAAACCTAAAGGAAATGCTGAGCCCTAGCCATTTCGTACAAAAAAAACAACCAAACCAGACCACCAGAAAGAGGTTCATTTTTATGTGGAAACTTCTCCTTGTGCGGCAATATGATCAAAAAGAAATCCATCACTGATAGGTTTGGTAAACACCATCAAATTAAGAGTTACATCAATTGTAACTCCAGTGGAGTAATTTATGTCCTCCAGTGCAAATTTCCTAGATTGTATATCGGTATGACTACTAGAACTGTACACACCCGACTGATGGAACATTTGCGAAACATACGCAATGCCCCGAAAGATCTATCTAAAGACAAAAAAATTACATCCGTAGCTTCGCATTTCTTTAAACACCACCAATCCAAAACCTCTGAATTAAAATGCTTTGGAATCCAGAAGATATCCTTGGGACTAAGAGGAGGCGACCTTGAAACAGCGCTACTCAAGGCAGAAGCAAAGTGGATATACTTAATGGACAGCGTATACCCCAAAGGCATGAATGAACAGAACAATTATTCGATGTTCATATGAGGGAATATAATATCATTTGCATGTAAAATAAGAAAAATTGTTGTAAATACATACCACAGCACCAAGTTTATAAAATAAGACCTGGGTTACGATTCAAAAACAGCTTGCTCAATACAGATCTTTGAATACAAAACAAATAAATATAAAGTTATATGATTAAAACAAAATATCAATGTCTAAATCAATCAAAATTTAGTTCTTCCATCTCTACTTAAGCTAGTATCTCTCAAACTGACATGACAGGAGAGATACCCTAATTAATCTCTGATGGATGTTTTCATCACTCCCCCCATCACCACACGTTTGTAATCACATTTATTTCTATTTTTAGCTCTATTTTTATTTTTTTTATGTGAGGTTTGTGTAACTCTGTACATATGTATAAGAGACCTGTGAGGTTTGTGTAGCTTTGTACATATTAGTACAAGACACCTGTGAGGATTCTGTAGCTCTGTACATATGAACAAGAAACCTGTGAGGTTTGTGTAGCTCTGTACATATGTACAAGAGACCTGTGAGGTTTGTGTAGCTCTGTACATATGTACAAGCAACCTGTGAGGTTTGTGTAACTCTGTACATATGTACAAGAGACCTGTGAGGTTTGTGTAGCTCTGTACATATGTACAAGAGACCTGTGAGGTTTGTGTAACTCTATACATATGTACAAGCGACCTGTGAGGTTTGTGTAACTCTGTACATATGTACAAGAGACCTGTGAGGTTTGTGTAACTCTGTACATATGTACAAGAGACCTGTGAGGTTTGTGTAGCTCTGTACATATGTACAAGAGGCCTGTGAGTTTTGTGTAACTCTGTACATATGTACAAGCGACCTGTGAGGTTTGTGTAACTCTGTACATATGTACAAGAGACCTGTGAGGTTTGAGTAGCTCTATACATATGTACAAGAGACCTGTGAGGTTTGTGTAACTCTGTACATATGTACAAGAGGCCTGTGTGGTTTGTGTAACTCTATACATATGTACAAGAGGCCTGTGAGTTTTGTGTAACTCTATACATATGTATAAGGGACCTGTGAGGTCTGTGTAACTCTGTATATATGTACAAGAGACCTGTGAGGTTTGTGTAACTCTGTACATATGTACAAGTGACCTGTGAGTTTTGTGTAACTTTGTACATATGTACAAGAGGCCTGTGAGTTTTCTGTAACTCTGTACATATGTACAAGCGACCTGTGAGGTTTGTGTAACTCTGTACATATGTACAAGAGACCTGTGAGGTTTTGTGTAACTCTGTACATATGTACAAGAGACCTGTGAGGTTTGTGTAGCTCTATACATATGTACAAGAGACCTGTGAGGTTTGTGTAACTCTGTACATATGTACAAGAGGCCTGTGTGGTTTGTGTAACTCTATACATATGTACAAGAGGCCTGTGAGTTTTGTGTAACAAGTGACCTGTGAGGTTTGTGTAACTTTGTACATATGTACAAGAGGCCTGTGAGTTTTGTGTAACTCTGTATATATGTACAAGAGACCTGTGAGGTTTGTGTAGCTCTATACATATGTACAAGAGACCTGTGAGTTTTGTGTAACTCTATACATATGTACAAGAGACCTGTGAGGTCTGTGTAACTCTGTTTATATGTACAAGAGACCTGTGAGGTTTGTGTAACCCTGTACATATGTACAAGTGACCTGTGAGGTTTGTGTAACTTTGTACATATGTACAATATACCTGTGAGGTTTGTTTAACTCTGTACATATGTACAAGAGACCTGTGAGGTTTGTGTAGTTCTGTACATATGTACAAGAGATCTGTGAAGTTTGTGTAGTTCTGTACATATGTGCAAGAGACCTGTGAGGTTTGTGTAACTCTGTTCATATGTACAAGAGATCTGTGAGGTTTGTGTAACTCTGTACATATGTACAAGAGGCCTGTGAGTTTTGTTTAACTCTGTACATATGTACAAGCGACCTGTGAGGTTTGTGTAACTCTGTACATATGTACAAGAGACCTGTGAGGTTTGAGTAGCTCTATACATATGTACAAGAGACATGTGAGGTTTGTGTAACTCTGTACATATGTACAAGAGGCCTGTGTGGTTTGTGTAACTCTATACATATGTACAAGAGGCCTGTGAGTTTTGTGTAACTCTATACATATGTATAAGGGACCTGTGAGGTCTGTGTAACTCTGTATATATGTACAAGAGACCTGTGAGGTTTGTGTAACTCTGTACATATGTACAAGTGACCTGTGAGTTTTGTGTAACTTTGTACATATGTACAAGAGGCCTGTGAGTTTTCTGTAACTCTGTACATATGTACAAGCGACCTGTGAGGTTTGTGTAACTCTGTACATATGTACAAGAGACCTGTGAGGTTTGTGTAACTCTGTACATATGTACAAGAGACCTGTGAGGTTTGTGTAGCTCTATACATATGTACAAGAAACCTGTGAGGTTTGTGTAACTCTGTACATATGTACAAGAGGCCTGTGTGATTTGTGTAACTCTATACATATGTATAAGAGGCCTGTGAGTTTTGTGTAACAAGTGACCTGTGAGGTTTGTGTAACTTTGTACATATGTACAAGAGGCCTGTGAGTTTTGTGTAACTCTGTATATATGTACAAGAGACCTGTGAGGTTTGTGTAGCTCTATACATATGTACAAGAGACCTGTGAGTTTTGTGTAACTCTATACATATGTACAAGAGACCTGTGAGGTCTGTGTAACTCTGTTTATATGTACAAGAGACCTGTGAGGTTTGTGTAACCCTGTACATATGTACAAGTGACCTGTGAGGTTTGTGTAACTTTGTACATATGTACAATATACCTGTGAGGTTTGTTTAACTCTGTACATATGTACAAGAGACCTGTGAGGTTTGTGTAGTTCTGTACATATGTACAAGAGATCTGTGAAGTTTGTGTAGTTCTGTACATATGTACAAGAGACCTGTGAGGTTTGTGTAACTCTGTTCATATGTACAAGAGATCTGTGAGGTTTGTGTAACTCTGTACATATGTACAAGAGACCTGTGAGGTTTGTGTAGCTCTGTACATATGTACAAGAGGCCTGTGAGTTTTGTGTAACTCTGTACATATGTACAAGCGACCTGTGAGGTTTGTGTAACTCTGTACATATGTACAAGAGACCTGTGAGGTTTGAGTAGCTCTATACATATGTACAAGAGACCTGTGAGGTTTGTGTAACTCTGTACATATGTACAAGAGGCCTGTGTGGTTTGTGTAACTCTATACATATGTACAAGAGGCCTGTGAGTTTTGTGTAACTCTATACATATGTATAAGGGACCTGTGAGGTCTGTAACTCTGTATATATGTACAAGAGACCTGTGAGGTTTGTGTAACTCTGTACATATGTACAAGTGACCTGTGAGTTTTGTGTAACTTTGTACATATGTACAAGAGGCCTGTGAGTTTTCTGTAACTCTGTACATATGTACAAGCGACCTGTGAGGTTTGTGTAACTCTGTACATATGTACAAGAGACCTGTGAGGTTTGTGTAGCTCTATACATATGTACAAGAGACCTGTGAGGTTTGTGTAACTCTGTACATATGTACAAGAGGCCTGTGTGGTTTGTGTAACTCTATACATATGTACAAGAGGCCTGTGAGTTTTGTGTAACAAGTGACCTGTGAGGTTTGTGTAACTTTGTACATATGTACAAGAGGCCTGTGAGTTTTGTGTAACTCTGTATATATGTACAAGAGACCTGTGAGGTTTGTGTAGCTCTATACATATGTACAAGAGACCTGTGAGTTTTGTGTAACTCTATACATATGTACAAGAGACCTGTGAGGTCTGTGTAACTCTGTTTATATGTAGAAGAGACCTGTGAGGTTTGTGTAACTCTATACAATATGTATCAAGAGACCTGTGAGGTCTGTGTAACTCTGTATATATGTACAAGAGACCTGTGAGGTTTGTGTAACTCTGTACACATGTACAAGTGACCTGTGAGTTTTGTGTAACTTTGTACATATGTACAAGAGGCCTGTGAGTTTTCTGTAACTCTGTACATATGTACAAGCGACCTGTGAGGTTTGTGTAACTCTGTACATATGTACAAGAGACCTGTGAGGTTTGTGTAACTCTGTACATATGTACAAGAGACCTGTGAGGTTTGTGTAGCTCTATACATATGTACAAGAGACCTGTGAGGTTTGTGTAACTCTGTACATATGTACAAGAGGCCTGTGTGGTTTGTGTAACTCTATACATATGTACAAGAGGCCTGTGAGTTTTGTGTAACAAGTGACCTGTGAGGTTTGTGTAACTTTGTACATATGTACAAGAGGTCTGTGAGTTTTGTGTAACTCTGTACATATGTACAAGAGACCTGTGAGGTTTGTGTAGCTCTATACATATGTACAAGAGACCTGTGAGTTTTGTGTAGCTCTATACATATGTACAAGAGACCTGTGAGGTTTGTGTAACTCTGTACATATGTACAAGTGACCTATGAGGTTTGTGTAACTATGTACATATGTACAAGTGACCTGTGAGGTTTGTGTAGCTCTGTACATATGTGCAAGAGACCTGTGACGTTTGTGTAACTCTGTACATATGTACAAGAGGCCTGTGTGGTTTGTGTAATTCTATACATATGTACAAGAGGCCTGTGAGTTTTGTGTAACTCTATACATATGTACAAGAGACCTGTGAGGTCTGTGTAACTCTGTATATATGTACAAGAGACCTGTGAGGTTTGTGTAACTCTGTACATATGTACAAGTGACCTGTGAGTTTTGTGTAACTTTGTACATATGTACAAGAGGCCTGTGAGTTTTCTGTAACTCTGTACATATGTACAAGAGACCTGTGAGGTTTGTGTAGCTCTATACATATGTACAAGAGACCTGTGAGTTTTGTGTAACTCTATACATATGTACAAGAGACCTGTGAGGTCTGTGTAACTCTGTTTATATGTACAAGAGACCTGTGAGGTTTGTGTAATCCTGTACATATGTACAAATGACCTGTGAGGTTTGTGTAACTTTGTACATATGTACAATATACCTGTGAGGTTTGTTTAACTCTGTACATATGTACAAGAGACCTGTGAGGTTTGTGTAGCTCTGTACATATGTACAAGAGATCTGTGAAGTTTGTGTAGTTCTGTATATATGTACAAGTGACCTGTGAGGTTTGTGTAACTCTGTACATATGTACAAGAGACCTGTGAGGTTTGTGTAACTCTGTTCATATGTACAAGAGATCTGTGAGGTTTGTGTAACTCTGTACATATGTACAAGACATCTGTGAGGTTTGTGTAACTCTGTACATAATACAAGAGACCTGTGATGTTTGTGTAAATCTGTACATATGTACAAGAGACCTGTGAGGTTTGTGTTACTCTGTACATATGTACAAGAGACCTGTGAGGTTTGTGTAGCTCTATACATATGTACAAGAGACCTGTAAGGTTTGTGTAACTCTGTACATATGTACAAGAGACCTGTGAGGTTTGTGTTACTCTGTACATATGTACAAGATACCTGTGAGGTTTGTGTAGCTCTATACATATGTACAAGAGACCTGTGAGGTTTGTGTAACTCTGTACATATGTACAAGAAACCTGTGAGGTTTGTGTAGCTCTATACATATGTACAAGAGACCTGTGAGGTTTGTGTAACTCTGTACATATGTACAAGAGACCTGTGAGGTTTGTGTTACTCTGTACATATGTACAAGATACATGTGAGTTTGTGTAGCTCTATACATATGTACAAGAGACCTGTGAGGTTTGTGTAGCTCTATACATATGTACAAGAGAACTGTGAGGTTTGTGTAACTCTGTACATATGTACAAGTGACCTATGATGTTTGTGTAACTCTGTACATATGTACAAGGGACCTGTGTGGTTTGTGTAACTCTGTACATATGCACAAGTGACCTGTGAGTTTTGGTAGCTCTGTACATATGCACAAAAAGTCAGAACTTAGTACACCTCAAGAAGAGGCAAGCAAGGTATAGTGAGCTTATTATACATGAACAAAAGACATATGAGAGTTTCACATATTGTAGGATTTAGAAGGCTTTGTGTACACAGCACATCACACTTAGGAGACGTGTTGGGCATGGATGCTTTGAGCACATAACAAATTAGATTTTAAAGCTCAGAAAGTTCTGTGGACATCACAGAGATGTATGATAAGTTGCAGAACTCATAATTGTGTATCACAAGGTTATCTGTAATCCCAGAAGTGACAGGTTTGTCTCTCTGGCTGACATAGAACAGGTGTAGGGAGGTTGATGCCCCCCAGGGGTTGTATTGCTTGCAGGTGTTTTGTGTATTTTTACTTACGAGTGCACTGAAAAAACCTCTGCATTCTGTCACTGACACATAGACAACTGCCAGAGGTAGGAGTAGTGACGCATAACTACTACTGTCTTAGACTTACCTGTAATAGGTTATAAAATATCTGAAGTCAGGGTTCTAGCAGGACACAATAAGGGACACAGATAAAAGCCTGAAACATCCATAATGAGACATGACAAGGTAGAGCCAACTATATGTGAAGTGAGAAATATCTAAACTTTTTTGGCTGTATCTTAGTATAAAATTAATAGAAAAATACAACTAAATTTTAATATATTCATTTTTTATGTCAGCAGCTTACATGATCAATCAATATCCTGCCACTTCAAAAGGTTAAAACTTCTGAGCTCCAATTCCATTAAACATTAAGGGGCCTACTTATTAATGTGCGAGCGGACATGATCCGATATTGCGGATCATGTCCGCTGCACATCGATAAATGCCTACAGCATACGCTCTCGGCATTTATCATTGCACCAGCAGTTCTTGTGAACTGCTGATGCAATGCCGCCCCCTGCAGATATGCGGCCAAACGGCCGCTAGCAGGTGGTGTCAATCATCCCGATCATATTCGATCGGGTTGATTTCTGTCTGCCGCCTCAGAGCAGGCGGACAGGTTATGGAGCAGCGGTCTCCATACGGAGCTTGATAAATATGCCTCTTAGAATAACCTGTTAATATTCTTAACCATTTTTAAACCTGAAGGAAAAACAGATAAAGGGGCGAATGTGTTTTGTGGGGTAAATGAGTGGTTGAGATATGGGGTAGATTTATTAAGCCGAGCGAATCATGTCTGCTCAACCTCGCTAAATGCTGACAGCGTATTTAACATTGCACAAACATTTCTAGTGAACTGCTTTTGCAATGCCCCCCCCCCCCTGTTCACTGGCAGCCAATTGACCACTAGCAGGGGCTGTCAATCATCCCAATTGAACAGCGATGATTTCAATCCGCCACCTAAAAGGCGGTGGACATGTTAAGGAGCAGCGATCTTATGACTGCTGTTTCAAACGAGCCTGAAACAAAGGGGCTCCGAAGCAGGATCCACTGCTTAATAAATGGAGCCCATAGACAGGTCTGCCCTTTGGGCAGGGTGAGAGAGGCACTTGCCCTGGGCCCTATGCTTTGGGGCCCCTCCCTGTCATTAGGGGTGAGGTTATGGGAAGGTGCATTGTGCATCTTATATTTAGTTTATGAAGAAGTGTCTATGGTGTAATATATCTAGTTATTCTTTATATATGTTGTACTGATTGCTGGGACATGAGGGGGCCATACAGGTGACAGGGCATAGAGGCAGAAGAGAATAAGGGCACTGGGCTCAGGGCCCCCACACATTTGTTTTGCACAGGGCCCTGCAAATGCTAAGGGTGGCCCTGAATATGGAGCAGTAACTCTTGTAGGAGATCAAGGAAGAGGAATGTGAGTCCCAATGTAGTCTCTGAGGAATGATTTTACCCAGACTGTATGTGTATCATTGATCAGTCTGAACCTTTTTCCGTTCCTATATAATATGAAATACCACCAGGCACCGATGCATAGGATCTCATACCCCCTATCCCCAGTCTAGCAGAACACCTCACCTTATTAAAAATGCATATTATTAAATTTAGTTTTCCTAAAAGCTTACCAACATATAGGTGCAAAAAAAATTGTCTTGTGTGTGTGTGTATCTATATATACTGTATATATATATATATATATATATATGTATATATATATCCCTGACTCATCATAATACAGATTTGAATCTTTCTTTATCCACCCATAAAGAATTGTCCTGCCGTCCTTCCCAGTATTACTTTTGTGGACCATCTCTTCATTATTCCTTGAACTCTGAACAGCATTGAAGGTTCCCTATCTGGTTTCTTCTAATTATACTTTCTACATTTTTTAAGCCATGCAGAATGCCATAGCCATAAAAAAAATAAGTAAATGTAATGAAGCTTTGGACTGTCTGTTGTACTAAAGTGTTAAAAATAAAGCATCTGGAGCAGGGTGGCGGGAAGGCTCTGCCAGGGAAGATGTGCTAGCGGCTGTCAATGCCGTGTATCCCTGGCACAGCGCTGTATAGGGATTACATTGTTCTACACACTTAGTGCATGACAGGTTCCAACACGTCCCCCTGACACAGCAATTATGAGCTGAGCAGTGACCTGAGGGCATTAGAGGGCAGTGCCAGCACACTCCCAACCCACACACAGATCTGCTATAGAGCAGTTCATTTATCTTTATTAAACCTTCAACTATAATAACTATTTTTTCTATATTTCCTTAAATAATTCCTACTGATACCCCTTAAACTTCTTCCAATAAATCCAACTAAATTTCCATTTATTGCTCTTTTTAACACTTAAAACTGACTTACAGACATGGAGTTTGTCTTGAGCAGCTGTATTTGCAACAATGTTTGTAACAATGCTATACATAGTGCGGAAGACACATGCAGGCATCTGATCTCTGTATGTTCTTATAGAAAGGAACTAAGATTTAATATAGTATGCCAAGATAAAGAGGAACACTTGATGGTAAGAGTCATTCGGAAAGGTTTTTAAATTTCTATCTGAATCATCGCACCATCATGTCCCTTTAAAAACGCACCTATTTTATTCTTTATTTTGTTCCATATAACCTCTCCCTGTAACTGTTATCACTCTCTTCTAGACGTGGGAACACACAAATACTTTCTTTCAGATGAATCTTTCAGCATGGAAACACATGGACAGGCGGTCACCAAGAGCAGTAGAGGGGCAGCAGGACATGGTGAAATAAGGAAAACAAAATCACAGTAAAGTGTGGTCCTTGCCCTGTGGTTACAGCATCAGAGTGTTCTTCAAAACGTAGAGGGCTAGGACATGCAGTGGTATACAGTTTATATGATACAAGTCACTGCAAGGAGTGGACGTCACATCATGGGTAAAGAATGGGCCTCACAGCATCAGAAATGAGCTCTAAAACTGTCACAAGATGAAGCAGTAGAATAAATGGACAAGCAGGCACCCAAGGCAGTGCAGGAAAAGCAGGACATGGTGGTAAAGGTCAGCAAAGACACAGTGAGGTGTGGGCCTCATATAATGGATGATGGACACAGACGAAGCTTCAGAGAAAGTTGCACAAGTTGGAGTAGCAGCAGCACAAGTGGGAAGGTGGACAGTCCAGGCCAGCACTGTAGCAGCAGAACATGGTGGTAAACATCTACTAAGTAAGGCAAACCAAGGTGCGGTCCTTGCACAATAGAGGTAGTTAGTCTAACTGGGTGTGATTGTCCTAGCGTATTGTGTCCTAAAGTTGTGTGACTGTCACTGGCCACTGAAGCTTACAATCTATCAGTATAATTCCCTATATACTGCCTCCCTATAAATCTTCCTATAGTTCCCTACAATCCCATATAAGTACTCATATACAGCCGTACTATCCCTCCCTATTAATCCATATAGTACGCCATATCACCTCCATAACAAGCTTTTGTTTTATATAACCCTCTCTATAACACCTCCTATATCTTTGTATAACCCTCCCTATAACTCCCCTATTGCACCATCTAACCTCTCCCTCTTGCTTTGTATAGCCTCTTGCATTAACTCTTCCTACTATGAACTGATTTAAGTTGCTTTTGGAAGTTAAGGGGTTACTCCCCCCTATCTATTTCCAGCCTTGTTGCATGATTTCATGGTCAGTTTTGGATATCAGTAGCAGCTGTGCTGATATGAACCTGATACAGTTGGGTTTCACTGTCTGAGATGTGAGGTGACCATACACGGGGTCATAGTCACAAGACATCCATCTGCTTGAGGACAGCTGTCCAGGTGTCCTAAGGGAAAAGGGTCAGTTAAAGATGCAGCCATCCTTATGGGTGATAAAATTGTCAATAGTCTTAGGCATATTGCTAGTAAAGTGTTGAGCTGAAATGTACAGACCACATACAGAGGCCATGGATAGACCAACCAAATCTATTGTGCTATACTATCAGGAAAATAACAGAGAGGAGCCCATGTAGCACACTAAACATTGCTATTATCTGACCCCTTAGAATTGATATTCTTTGTTGAAAGCTAAACCTAGGTGGGCTCATATGCTGAAATCTAAGCTCTTGAAGGCCACCTACTAGGTCATGTGTGCCAAATAGATAACATTGTGCTCACTTCCGTAGACTTTTATATCTCTTCAATTGACCGATGCACTTTTTTTTTCTACCACAGGGCCAGTGAACATGTTTTAGCCATTCTGTTAATTATATTTCTGCATAAACAAATGCCAATAATGAAGAAGAAGTGCCACAAAACATCATATACACAGTGACTAAGCTATGTGTGGCTTTCAACTGCAGAAAAAGGGAATAGGTTGTGTGTTGCAAACAGGAACATAAAGAGGAGTGATGTGGAATAGCAAGTAGGGGTCCAGATAAAAACATTTAAAGGGACAGTAAACCCAAAAAAATTATTTCAGGATTTGGATTGAACATACAATTTTAAACAACTTTGCTGAAGGAACAGCATTGCACTACTGGCAGGAAGCTGAACACATCTAGTCATCCAATCACAAGAGGCCAATGTTTGCAGGCACCAATCAGCAGCTAGCTCCCACTAGTGTAGGATATGTGCATATTCTTTTTCAACAAGGAATACTGAGAGAACAAAGCACATTTAAAAATAAAAATGAATTTAAAAGTGTCTTAAAATTACATTCTCTATCTGAATCATGCAAGTTTAATTTTGATTTTCCTATCCCTTTAAAGTAATGGTGAACTTTACTGAATTAAAGGCCAGGCTGTATTAAATAATACTCTTAAAAACAGGGGCACTTTAATTCATTAAAGATAACAATGGTGCTTATTTTTTAAAATACTTACCGTTGTATTATAGTAAACATAATGCAGATCATTGACGAATCCGGCTTCCTCCAATTGTTGTGTGCCCCTTTTGGCGTCCAGCTCGTGGAGCAACACAACGATTGGGGTAAGCCGGTATCATCGGGGCATATGTCCCGGTATCATCGGAGCTTGATGCCCCGTGTTTCTGGCGAGCCTGCAGGCTCGCCAGAAACAGCAGTTATGAAGCAGCGGTCACAAAGACCGCTGCTCCATAACCTGTCCGCCTGCTCTGAGCAGGCGGACAGACATCGCCACAATACAACCCGATCGAGTACGATCGGGTTGATTGACACCCCCCTGCTGGCGGCCGGTCTGCAGGGGGCGGCGTTGCACCAGCAGCTCTTGTGAGCTGCTGGTGCAATGCTGAATACGGCGAGCGTATTGCTCGCCGTATTCAGCGATGTCTGTTGGACCTGATCCGCACTGTCGGATCAGGTCCAACAGACATTGATAACTAGAGGCCATCATGTTTACCATAACGCAAAGATATTTTAAAAAATAAGCATCATTGTTAACTTTAATGAATTAAAGTGCCCCTGTTTTTAAGAGTATTATTTAACACTGGCCTTTAATCCAGTAAAGTTTACAATCACTTTAAGAGCTGCACTGTGGCTGCCAGACCCTAGCTTGACCAGCTCCCAATATAGACAACATTAATATTTATTTTGTGCTTTCATTTTAGTCCAATAGTCTGATGCCAAACATCTCTTGGCACCCTTAGTCTAATCCAGCGCAAACACACCTGCACTTCTGCATCTTTATTTGCATGCACAGCTTTATAAACTAAGGTTAAACATGAGATTGTTGGAGAGATTTTACAACAACCAGGGAAATATTAGCTTGCTGGCAAAGATGGCAAATAACAGACGCTACAGAAGAGACTACAAAAAAATTCTGCAGAGGTTCTTTTATCATTTTCCAGCAGTGAACTCCCAGATCCCTTGATCTTCGTGGTTTTTTTCCCCCTCTTTAAAAAAGATAAAACATAAGAAAAAAAAACTGTACGATCATCCTATCCTAATTCTAATGCAGGAAGGAAAGCCAACCTGACAACAGTGCTTGCATTGCCACCAAAGAAGACTTAAAGGGGCATGAAACTCAAACATCTTCTTTCATAATTCAGTTTCCAATTTACTTCTATTAACAAATTTGCTTTGCTTGCATGGTATTCTTTGTTGAAGAGATACCTAGGTAGATAGCGTGCACATATCTAGAGCGCTACATCACAGGACAAAGTGCTACCATCTAGTGTTCTTGCAAAAGTATTACATTCTTGCAAAACTACTGCCATATAATGCTGCAGGCACGTGCACACTCCTGAGTTTACCTGCATGCATTTCAACAAAGGATACTTAAAGGGCAAAGACAATCTGATAACAGAAGTAAACTATAAAATTGTATGTTCTATCCGAATTATGAATGAAAAATGTGGGGTTTATGTCCCTTTAATGGAAGGTCCTATTTCTCATTATCAGCCTTAAAGGAACATTAAAGTCAAAATTAAACTTGAATGATTCAGAAAGAGCGTTCAATTTTAAACAACTTTCTAATTTACTTCTAGGATCTAATTTGCTTTGTTCTCTTGGTGTCCTTTGTTAAAAAAACGTAACGAGCAGTACACTACTGGGAACTAGCTAATGACCTTTATTGGCTACATATAATATTGTACGTTTAATAAACCAATGGCACCTAGGTGATTATGGGAATTAATGTGATGATTCATAAGATTATGGCCTCAGCTCTAATTCATTATTTGCATTCCAGTTGCTTTATTCACCTTAATTTTAATCCAAAATTAAACCGAACAAAGAAGATGTAAATAAGAAAAGTAAACAAAGCTGCATTCATTATTTATTCTTCATGAATGTCCCATAATCCTGAAAAATGTGACCCCCCAGGAGGACAGAGTGCATTCTACATACAAGGGACGGAAAGGTAAAAACTGAGATGTGCACAGGTGCATTCTAGTTTTAAACAGAAGCATTTTTGCAATATACTTTCATTAGCAAAACTGCTTCTTGTGGCATATGCACATATGCTGCAATTAGAGGATAAGCATTGAAACGCTATTGTCACGGATACTGGGTTGCAGGGGTTAAACCTTGTGATTTTGTGCTCCTCAGAGCAACCGTGACCACCCAGAGCTTTGGTTTCCCTTGTTTTGTCTATAAACTGGATCTTGGAAGAAGCTGGCCTTTCACTGACTTATCTCCCTCTGGCTGGCCGACCTCCTGGAACTGATGGTCGGCCACATCAGCTGGGATCCCCGGTCCCCTTTAACCCTGGTCCAGCGGTCCTTCGTCCCAGAGCTCCGCTCTTTTGGGAATTGGTAGAAAGGACAAGAGGTGGTGGAATTGCCAGAAGGGAGCTACTTTGGGAACTGGAGTTTTTGGACATCCCTACCCCCCAATCTTTACCGGGCTGTAACTCCGGTCCCCAGTAACGAATCATGATGCTTTTTGGACTATGCCCTCTGGGGACTGATAGCTTTCAAATGACACCTTGGAAGTGATCTTTTGGGCATTGGTAGGAAGGACAAGAGGTGGTGGAATTGCCGGAGGGGAGCTACTTTGGGAACTGGGGGTTTTAGACACCCCTACCCCCAATCTTTACCCGGCTGTAACTCCGGTCCCCAGTAATGAATCATGACGCTTTTTGGACTATGCCCTCTGGGGACTGATAGCTTTCAAATGACACCTTATAAGTGCCGCTGCTCCTCCGGGATCACCTCAAAACCACCACCCCTGTGTCCTGGGTCTCTGTGTGACTGTGGCTTCTATGGCAGGCGCCAGCCTGTCTGGAGGGGCGGGAATGGCAGGAGATATGAAGGTCAGATAAGGCTTGTTATCAAGACCAGTTTCTGTATAAATGTTGTGTGTTTTCCCTAATAAAAGAGTTCTTGTTTTTTCACATGAATGCTAGTCTGTCTAGTTATTTGGGTGGGAATTGCTGAAATCACTTGTTCTCCGCTACATAGCATCCTATTCCAGGTACCGGAAGGATCCTTTGGCGGAGCTACCCAGTCGGGGGAACAAGGAATCCGTCACTGTGGTGGCAGCGGTGGGATGCTTCTGTCTACCTGGAACGTCCAAACCACCACCTGAAGACCTGCCAGATGGAACAATATCGTACGCTCCGGAAAGAGGAATTGAAAACCTTGCTGCAGGCTAGAGGAAAGACAGCTAGCAACAAGTCAAAGGCGACCATCATAGCAGAATTGATGGAGGATGATTGGACTAGCGAGCAGGCTGGTGGGTCGGACAGCGACCAAAGTTTGGGACAGCCCAGTACAGCCCCCACTCAGGAGACTACAGTGTCCGACCTCCAGCAGCAGATCCAGTGGCGATTGGCTTTCTATGGATCTAATCCCCCAGAGGAGATCATTACTCAGGTAGTGACTGAAGCCACCAAGCTACACATGCTGGAGCTTCAGAAGTCTATGGTGGGGGGGGGGGGGTCATGCCGGATCCCCTGGACCGCCCTTCCCGGCCCAGGAAACTACCTCACAGGGCTTTCCGAGCCTTTCAAGATGATGAGAACGAGGATATCAATTGCTACCTTCAACTGCTTGAGACCCAGTGCCGGTTGCAGGGGGTCACCAATGCCGATAGGGTTACTATCCTGATTGGGAAACTGTCCGGTAGGTCCCTGGAGGCTTTTCACACTGTCCCCTCTGGAGATCAAGACAACTATGACTGGGTGAAGAAGCGCATCCTTGCCCGGTATGGACTCACGCTGGAGGCTCACTGCCTAAAATTCAGGGAGCTACAAAGGCAAGAGGGACAGCCTAATATGGAGTTTGCCCACCGCTTAGCTTGGGCCTTGGACTCATGGGTTACTGAGTGCCACATTACCACCCTAGACAAAGCTGTCCAGCTCATCCTCCTGGAGCAGTTCTACAACCGCACTCTGGCGGAGATAAGAGACTGGGTGAAAGAGAAGGGGCCCAGAACAGCTGACCAAGATGCCACCCTGGCAGATCAGTATGTGGATTCCCGGTGCCAGGCGGTCCCCGACCTCCGGCCCACTCCATTCCAACCCCTGCTCGAACCCCAACAGCGCCCCGGCTGCCCCAAGCCCAGCCGGCTCCTGTTTCTCCTGCGGGGACCAGCAACCAAGGGGGCTGCTACAGGTGTGGGCAACTCAGCCACATCCAACGATTCTGCCAAACAAAGCCAAGGAACCCCCCAGCCCAGCAGCTGAGGAGCCCTGCCCCGGGCCAGTGGGGAGTACCTTCAGCTAGGACCTATCAGGCGGTTGCCCACTGAGTGTATGCAGCAGATCCTTTCAATTATCCATAGTGGCCAGATGAGGAAGTTGGCGTTCTGCCTGACGTTAGCCTGGTGACCCAGGATAACTGACAGCATCATTGTCAGGATGTCTGGGTCAATGGGCAGGCGGGCCAAGGATTAAGGGACACTGGCGCAACCGTCTCCCTGATTCAACCCCACCTAGCCCCCACCTCCAGTCAAACCGGGAGGACCATTTCCATTCGAGTGGCTGAAGGAGCTGTAGTACATACCCCCACAGTTCCCGTCCACTTGAACTGGGGAGCCGGCTCCCGTGTTGTAGAGGTGGGCATCATGCAATGGATACCTTCTGAGGTCTTGCTGGGAAATGATCTCGGCCATCTTGCCTCAGCTTTTGTGGGGAATAACTCCCCGGATACCTGCCCAGTGACTACCCATCAGCAAGCCAGACCCCAAGCCATCACACCAACTCCGGGGACCCAGGTGAGACATTCTGCCCCAACTCCTACCTTACCCCGACCTCCCACCCCCACTAACCCCCTACTCCCTGATCGACCCTCCTGGGCATCCCCCTCCAACTTCGCCCAGGAGACCCTGAACGACCCGACTCTAGTCCCCTATCGAGACTGGGTGGGTACTGACCCCCAGGACCCTGGAAAAGAGCGTTTTCAATGGGAACAGAGGCTCCTATACTGGATCTCAGAGAGGAGAAAAGGGTCGGTGCCCAAACAACAGCTGGTGATGCCGAAGAAGTTTCGGTCCAACCTACTGAGAATAGAACAGAACATTCTCCTAGCCGGACACTTAGGAAAGTCCAGGACCCACCACCGCTTGACCCAAACCTTTTTCTGGCCAGGGATTACAGTAGATATTAAAGACTACTGCAAATTGTGTGAGGTGTGCAAGTAGGGAAAACAGGGGACCATATGAAAGCCCCTCTATACCCTCTGCCTATCATTGACGAACCCTTTAGCAGGGTTGCCATAGACATAGTGGGACCATCAGCTCGGCCCAGCCCATCAGGGAAAAGGTACATCCTTACAGTAGTGGACTATGCCACTCGATACCCAGAGGCAATTCCCATGGCTAATATCCAGGCAGAGACCATAGCAGACGCAATGCTCTGGATATTCACCAGGGTAGGCTTCCCCCGGGAAGTGATTTCTGACCAAGTAACACAGTTAACTGTGGAAATCACTCAACAGCTATGGAAATTGTGCAGGATCAAACCCCTGCACAGTGCCTCCTACCAACCCCAGACGAATGGGCTATGCGAGTGGTTCAACGGGACCCTAAAGCAGCTGCTTAGGACGTTCTCGGCCACTCACAAGGACTGGGAAAGATTCCTGCCGCACCTCCTCTTTGCATAATGAGAGGTGCCGCAGGAATTCACAGGCTTTTCTCCCTTTGAGTTAGTGTATGGCAAGAATATAAGGGGCCCCCTCAACTTAGTAAGAGCTCACTAGGAAGGGACTACAGGAGAGGAAGAACACTCTGTTGTGGAGTACCTTGTCCAACTCCGAGATCCAACTGAAGGACCTCGCCGCCCAGGTGCGAGACAACCTTCAGGTCGCCCAACGTAAGCAGAAGAGATGGTACGACCAAAATGCTCGTACCCAAACCCTGGCAATAGGGCAGAAGGTCCTCGCCTTGAAGCCTGTCAAAACAGACAAGCTACAGGCTTCTTGGCAAGGACCCTACCGGGTAGTGGATCAACTACACGACACCACTTACCTGGTAGCCAAATGTTCAGATGATCGGATCCGCCGGACCTTTCATTTGAACATGTTAAAGGCATATGTAGAAAGGGCCAAGGATGTAGCCGCTATCTGTGCCCCAACAGTGGAGGACTCTGAAAGTCTCCCAATGCCGGAGCTTCCCGGACCCACTAACGCCCCCCAAGGAGTGACCGCCATACCCCTAGATGAGAGGTTAGGGACGGAACAGAGAAAGCAGGTCCGACGACTTCTGGAAGAGAGACGAGATATCTTCTCTACTGTCCCTGGGTACACCACAATGGTCATACACAAAGTGGAGACCCCGGGACAGGCTCCCCTACGACAGGCCGTCTGGGACAGCATGCACCGGGAGCTCCAGGGAATGTTGGACCTAGGTGTTGTTGAACCGTCCAACAGCCCCTGGGTCTCCCCGGTAGTGCTGGTACCCAAAAAGGATGGGACTACCTGGTTCTGCATTGACTACCGTAAGCTCAATGACAAAACCCCCACCGACACATACCATATGCCCCGAGTTGAACTGTTAGATAGAATTGCCGTGGCCACTTCCTGACCACCTTCAACCTCTGCAAGGGCTATTGGCAAATCCCACTAGACCCCGAGTCTGCCGAAATGCGTAGAACCGATTGGATTACAAGGAGAGCAAAGTGAAATACTGCTCGTGGATACCGGAGGCTGAAAAAATAGCACTCCATAACAGAACCGGAATGTAAGAGCGTTCAAAGGAGAAACCGGAGACAAGCACCGTATGAGGATTTACATCCGACAAGTTATTACAGATAACAGAAGCAAAGGAGCCACGGATAACAGGGTATTAGAGACCAATACCGGAACATCTGAACGGGACATGCTTTAAAGAATCGGAGACTACCCTGACACATCTTCACAGTGCACTGTGAGTATCCAAATACGGAACAACAACTCAGGTAGTTCACTTTGGGCCAAATTGGTCGAAGATTGTTTCTGTCTAAATAACAACCAAACTGAGCTCCAATGGACATATATATCAAATGTATCTAACAACCTCATTTCAAAACAACAATTGATGAACATTAGGATACATATGTTTAAGTAATCTAATCATCTGAAAACAACTATATTTGATATATGATTTCAGTATTATTCATGTATTATTAGTACATATATTTACATTTTAGAAAGGCAACATATACTATTTCAATCGGTCACAGAACTGATTGTTTTTTGTTTTTTAGTTATTCAGTTTTTTACTATTTATATTCTGGCCAGAATATATAGTTTTGAGACACCGGTGTCATTAGTGGTACTAGTCATTTTATGCGCAAACTTGCTTTTATACTTATTATATTTAATAAATATTTAATGTATTATATTCTTTTACCTTAGTTCTGTGCATTATTCTAGTATCGTGACCATTTATATTATTGCATTCTATAAACTTCTATAATAAGCAATATAAGCTTAATATTACCGAGTGTATTAACACTTTTACTTCACTATTTTTTATTGGGAATCAGCATTTAGCGCCACCTTAGTCTTATGTATTATATGTCATTAACTGTTTTTTGGGAAAGAACGTTATTTTAGGTGTGCAGCATTCTCATCTCTTTAGACTTATATTTAACACTGTTCTTTCTACTTTGAAACGCTGATGGACTTTCCCGGCGAACTGAAGTGGCATAAACTCCTCGGACAGCCCCAGACCGACCCGTGTGTAAATCTAGCCGGGTCTGCCGAACTGGCAGGGGGGAGTTGTCACGGATACCGGGTTGCAGGGGTAAACCTCTACCTCCTACCACCTCTTGTTTCTCAGCGGTTTTGGGATCCTCAGAGCAACCGCAATCTCCCAGAGCTTTGGTTTCCCTTAATTTGTCTGTAAACTGGATCTTGGAAGAAGCTGGCCTCTGACCGACTTATCTCCCTCTGGCTGCTGACTGCCTGGAACTGATGGTCAGCTGCATCATCCCTGGTCCCCTTTAACCCTGGTCGCTCTAGCGGCCCTTTGGAGATTGGTAGCCCTTAGGAAGGACAAGAGGTGGTGGAATTGCTGGAGGGGAGCTACTTTGGGAACTGGGGGTTTTGGACACCCCTACCCCCCCCCAATCTTTACCACTTTTTGGACTTTGGCATCTGGAGACCAAGAGCTTTCAAATGACACCTTGGAAGTGCCACCGCTCCCCCAGGATCACCTCGAAACCCTTACCCTTGTGTCCTGGGTCTCTGTGGGACTGTGGCTTCTATGGCAGACAACAGCCTGTCTGGAGGGGCGGGAATGGCGAGAGATATGAAGGTCAGATAAGGCTTGTTATCAAGATCAGTTTCTGTATAAATGTTGTGTGTTTTCCCTAATAAAAGAGTTCTTGTTTTTTTTACCTGAATGCTAGTCTGTCTTGTTATTTGGGTGGGAATTGCTGAAATCACTTGTTCTTCGCTACATAGCGGCCTGTTCCAGGTATCGTAAAGATCCTTTGGCGGAGCTACCCAGTCGGGGTAGCAAAGAATCCGTCACAGCCATGCATGTTCAGAGTGCTGGGGGTGCTGTGTATTGCGTCAGTGAAGACTTGAAGGGACAGTCTATTCAAAATTAAACTTTCCTGCTTCAGATAGGGCATGTGATTTAAAACAACTTTCAAATTTACTTTAATCATCAAATTTGCTTTTTTCTCTTGGTATTCTTTGTTGAAAGCTAAACCTAGGGAGGCTCAAAATGATTTCTAAACCATTGAAAACCACCTCTTATCTCAGTGCTTTTTGATAATTTCTCACAGTTAGACAGCGCTAGTTCATAGCGTCATACATATAACACTGTGATCACTCCTGTTGAGTTATTTATGAGTCAGCACTGACTGGCTAAAATGCAAGTCAATCAAAATAACTGAAATAAGGGGGCAGTCTGCAGAGGCTTAGATACCAGGTAATCACAGAGGTAAAAAGTATAATAATATAACTGTGTTGGTTATGCAATACTGGGGAATGGCTAATAAAGGGATTATCTGTCTTTTTAAACACTTACAAATTCTGGAATAGACTTTAATAACAAGGCGAATCCTAACTCAGACATGAACTAAATTCTGAATGTCAGGAAGTTTTGCAATTTTTTATAAAATAGAACTGACAGAGCTCAAATTTGACCCTTTATGGAGCGTGCAGACAAACCTTTATTCAGACCTTCCAGCAAAACTTTCTGGATTCTAGGAATTCTAAAACTGAAGCCATTCTTTTCACACAAAAACAAATAAACTTTCTAAATATTTCTGAGTTGGGTTAGTGCAATAGGAGATTATACAAAGGTGTTTGTGGTGGAGTGGGGGGTGACATGAGAACACTTTTAGCATTACAAGAAGGGGGGTTAATGTTTTGGGTGGAAGTACCAGTTATAGGTTAAATGAGGTGAGGAATTTGCTAAACGATCATAAGTAAATAGCTGTGTGTGTGTGGAAGGGGGGGGGGGGAGAGATGATTAAGGTGGTGCTAGGGGCCAGGATAGCATTTTTAGGGTATTTTCTGGTGGGGTTAAGGACAGCATTTTTAGGGTATTTTCTGGTGGGGTCAAAGTTATTTCTATTTCCACTCCCCTTGTATCATGTGACAGCCATCAGCCAATCACAAATGCATATACGTTTATTCTGCGAATTCTTGCACATGCTCAGTAGGAGCTGGTGACTCAAAAAGTGTAAATATAAAAAACTGTGCTCATTTTATTAATGGAAGTAAATTGGAAAGTTGTTTAAAATTGCTGCTCTATCTGAATCATGAAAGTTTAATTTTGACTTGAGTGTCCCTTTAAAGCACTACTAAATACAGTAGAATTGCATAATAAAAAGACAATGCAATAACACTTACTCTGAATTTAACAAAAGCAGTAGATTTTTTTTTCTGGCAAATGTATTTTTTCTCCCATTCCTGGCTTCCTGTATCATGTGACAGACATCAGCCAATCACAGACTATTATATATATATCCTGTGAGTTTGTGCACATGCTCAGTAGGAGTTGGTGCCTAGAGGAGTGTGCATATAAAAAGACTGCAACATTTGAGAATGGAAGCAAATTGGAAACATTCTTAAACAGGTGTGCTCTTTCTGAATCATGATACTTTAATTTTGACTTGAGTGTCCCTGTAATAAAGTTTGTTCCATGTTTTTTTTAAATGCAAGATATTCACCAATTGCAAAAACTGAAAAGAACTTGAACACATTTAATTTTGAAAAGAAGTATTTTTGTAACACACATACATTACCAAATATTCTTCCAATAAGAATGTTTCAGTGAGAGCTATTACTTTTCATGGAGCATATGTATGTATGCCCTGTGCATCCTCATTCAAGCACCACTGGTGCTCAGATTACGGGTGCAACAACTCTCTCAGCAGACGCTGTGTTTGAATACAGATGCACAGGGTATATGTACATATGCTCCTTGCACGGCAAAACCTCTCACTGAAAAAGTCACAACAAGTCCTTTTAGCTAAACTATGTGTATTGCACAAGTGTTTCTAATCAGAAATGAATCACTTTTGAATTTTATGTCCCTTTAACAGCTTTATAAATTCTGCACAACCAGTTCACTGATTTCCAGGGTGGATCAACAGAAGAGGGTAAATTCCACTTCCACCGCTTTGCAGCCAGAGACAAATCGCACAATCTTTCATCCACTAAGGGCAACATTTCTCATGATTGCCGGCAGACACAACCGCACGTAGAGAACCACTTGTGATGGCGAAATGTAACATTGCACAAGAGCATTATTACTCAATGTTGCCTTGTTGTCAGCAGTCCAGTGTTTTACCAGGCTGTCCAGTAAAATCCTCACTTAAATGTCCGTGTTTTTAAAGTCCCTGAGTGTTAAATGGAAAAGGTGTCATATGCTGCAATGCATTACAAATATGGAGCAGACAGAACTAAGGGGCAGTCAATGGGTCAAATCTTTACTGTTTACATGTTAACCTAGCTACTAATCAGGTACAATTATTGATTTGTGTATTTCTGGCAGCCAAGAGGTAAAATTACTGACTAGTTTTAAGAATATACACGATAGGACCAAGAGAGGGGTCTAAGTTAGAGCTATGGTGGTGGTGGTGGGGGGAGGGTATAGTGCCCAGTCAACTACAGATTGACCAGTGTTTTTATGAAGGACAGCTGACAACCCTAAATGTCAATCACCCCAAAATACAGTCTGTTTGATTGATCTCACCACCTGTGGCGTGGCAGAGGCAAAAGAAGCGCTTACATTCGAGGCTGCCGGCTCGCTCTTTCCACTTAGCCTTAAAAACTGCGAATGCAGCTCAATACATTTACCCATCTATGAGATAGATTACTAGTGGAGCACTATTTATCTATCCCGTGTTAACTGCGCTCGACTTCGGCTTTTGGCGAGTGTCAGATACTGTGCGTATTACCAGTTGAAATGAAAAAGTTTTTGCTCGCAAGCTTACCCGACGCTCACAAAAAGCCCAAGTTACCATATCACAACTGCGTTAACGTATTATCTCATAGAATTTAATGGAGCACAAAAAGTAGAACACCCTACTCGAGTGCAAACCTGGTCGCATTTTCTCAAGTGCGCAAACCCGACATGAAATATTTCACATTTCAGTGTTCTTCACATAGCAGACCACGTTCTATTTATTCAGGTATAGATATGTACAGATATATATAATAGGAATATCTATTTATAAATACTTAGAACATGTTCTGCTATGTGAAGAATATTTACAGTAAATACAAAGTGTAACACTTTATTAAATATGAATATTGCACAAATATGCTTTTACATGTTTTCATCTACTTGACTACAAAGAGCTCCAATGTAGTTATATATGTATGTATTTATGTGTTTATATGTGTATATATTCTGTAAATACATATATGCAGTAAAAAAGGAAACGGCCTCCCGTCCGGACTTCTCTCAGCTAATGTTGCTCAGCATCCGAAGAAGGCACAGGCTAAGCTTAATGATTACAAATATTCCTTTATTGTTCCACAATAAAAACGATTGCACACACACCTCTACGTACAGAAACCATCTGACGCGTTTCACGCCTCTGATTGCCACTTTCTCAAAGATCTTTCAACTCGTAATACCGCACTACTTCTAACGCACACAAACAGTCGCTCGCAACTAACTGTTAACTTGCAATCTAGCCCTATGTACTTTGTACTACACTAAGGACACAGCACAAACATCATACAAGATCGCAACTAAATGCACAAACCCAGTGGTCCTAATACAATTAAAAGTGATCATTTTAAATATATTTATTATCGGTAGACAGCCATGGTGATTAAAGGGATTTGAAACCCAACATTTTTCTGTCATGATTCAGACAGAGCATACTATTTTAAACAACTTTCCAATATACTTCTATTATCAAATTATTTTCATTCTTTTGGTATCCTTCGTTGAATTTGCAACAATTCACTGCAGAGAAGTAGCAGACCACATCAGGCTAGCCAATAAGAAGAGGCATATCTATGCAGCCACCAATCAGAAGCTAGCTCCCAGTAATGCATTGCTTCTCCTGAGCATACCTAGGTATGCTTTTCAACAAAAGATACTAAAAGAAAAAAGCAAATAAAATAAAATAAATTAATAAATGGGGAAGTTGTTTAAAATTGGATTGTAAATCCCTAATCCGTAAAAGTTTTAGTTCTAAAGCCCTGTTTACCATGCATTTCTATTTCCTTATGCAGCGTCTGTCCGTACCTCACCTTTTATATTTCTATCGCACCCTTAGTTATGCTTCTGTGTTCAGGTTTATGAGTACAGCCCTAGCCGAAACGCGTAAAACCCAACATCTATCTTGTGTGTACCATGTCAATTTTAATGTTTGACGAATAAAGCTCTTTTTTACATTTTGGATACTTGGGACTACTTTTCCTTTTTTATGCTTCTGTGCCGTTAATTTCGTTGTGTGTCTCATTATGTGCAGTTCCAAAAGCGTTTCTGCGCACAATCACCTTTTTCAAAGGGCATTTAAAACCATGTAAAGAGCTATATCTATGGTCTTGCTAAAGAATAACATTAATCAAGTCTAAACATTTTAAAATTGACAAATTGTCATCTTGTTTGCTGCATTTCTTTGTCAACAGCCAAATCCAGAGGAGACAATTAAGGTTTAAGTCTGCAGCAAACGAGGCAAGAGATATTCATTATTTTAGCATAAAGTGCATTCCTTTGCAATTATTATCTGTTAAAGGGACAGTCTAGTCAAAATGAAACTTTCAGGCTTCCGATAGAGCATGTGGTTTTAACCCCTTAACGACCGAGGACGTGCAGGGTACGTCCTCAAAAAAAAGGCAGTTAACGCCTGAGGACGTACCCTGCACGTCCTCGGTGTGGAAAGCAGCTGGAAGCGATCCCGCTCGCTTCCAGCTGCTTTCCGGTTATTGCAGTGATGCCTCGATATGGAGGCATCCTGCAATAACCTTTTTAAGCCATCCGGTGCAGAGAGAGCCACTCTGTGGCCCTCTCTGAACCGGAGATCGGTGGCTCACTGCGTTGGTGGGTGGGAGCCGGACCGGGAGGCGGGTGGCGGCCATCGATGGCCCTGCTGATGTGGAGGGGGGGCGGGATCGTGGGCGGGGATGGCCGGGGGCGTGCACGGGAGGGCGGGGGCGGGCGCGTGCACGGGGAGGGAGCGGGTGGGAACCGCTATGCTACAGAAAATCAAATAATAAAATTTTTTAAAAAATGTTAAAAATGGCTAAAAAGTTAAAAAAAAAATGATCAGCAAGGTGGTGGGGGTTTGTCTGTGTGGGGGGGAAGCTACACTACAGAAAAAAACAAACAAACAAAAAAAAAGCACTTTTTTTTTGCAAACTGGGTACTGGCAGACAGCTGCCAGTACCCAAGATGGCCCCCAATGAGGCAGAGGGAAGGGTTAGAGAGCGGTTTTGGGGGGGATCAGGGAGGTTGGGGGCTAAGGGGGGATCCTACACAGTAGCATATGTAAATATGCTAAAAAAAATTATTATTTTTTTAAAAACCCTTTTATTTTAGTACTGGCAGACTTTCTGCCAGTACTTAAGATGGCGGGGACAATTGTGGGGTGGGGGAGGGAAGGGAGCTGTTTGGGAGGGATCAGGGGGTGGGATGTGTCAGGTGGGAGGCTGATCTCTACACTAAAGCTAAAATTAACCCTGCAAGCTCCCTACAAACTCCCTAATTAACCCCTTCACTGCTAGCCATAATACACGTGTGAGGCGCAGCAGGATTTAGCGGCCTTCTAATTACCAGAAAGCAACGCCAAAGTCATATATGTCTGCTATTTCTGAACAAAGGGGATCCCAGACAAGTATTTACAACCATTTGTGCCATAATTGCACAAGCTGTTAGTAAATTATTTCAGTGAGAAACCTAAAATTGTGAAAAATGTAACTTTTTTTTTCAATTTGATCGCATTTGGCAGTGAAATGGTGGCATGAAATATACCAAAATGTGCCTAGATCAATACTTGGGGTTGTCTACTACACTACACTAAAGCTAAAATTAACCCTACAAGCTCCCTAAAAGCTCCCTAATTAACCCCTTAACTGCGGGGCATAATACACTTGTGGTGCGCAGTGGCATTTAGCGGCCTTCTAATTACCAAAAAGCAATGCCAAAGCCATATATGTCTGCTATTTCTGAACAAAGGGGATCCCAGAGAAGAATTTACAACCATTTATGCCATAATTGCACAAGTTGTTTGTAAATAATTTCAGTGAGAAACCGAAAGTTTGTGAAAAAATTTGTGAAAAGTGAACGATTTTTTGTATTTGATCGCATTTGGCGGTGAAATGGTGGTATGAAATATACCAAAATTGGCCTAGATCAATACTTTGGGATGTCTACTAAAAAAAATATATATACATGTCAAGGGATATTCAGGGATTGCTGAAAGATATCAGTGTTCTAATGTAACTAGCGCTAATTTTGGAAAAAAGTGGTTTGGAAATAGCAAGTGCTACTTGTATTTATGGCCCTATAACTTGCAAAAAAAGCAAAGAACATGTAAACATTGGCTATTTCTAAATTCAGGACAAAATTTAGAAACTATTTAGCATGGGTGTTTTTTGGTGGTTGTAGATATGTAACAGATTTTGGGGGTCAAAGTTAGAAAAAGTGTATTTTTTTCCATTTTTCCTCATATTTTATAATTTTTTTTATAGTAAATTATAAGATATGATGAAAATAATGGTATCTTTAGAAAGTCCATTTAGTGGCGAGAAAAACGGTATATAATATGTGTGGGTACAGTAAATGAGTAAGAGGAAAATTACAGCTAAACACAAACACCGCAAAAATGTAAAAATAGCCTTGGTCCCAAACGGACAGAAAATGGAAAAGTGCTGTAGTCATTAAGGGGTTAAGCAACTTTCTAATTTACTCCTATTAGCAATTTCTCTTTGTTCTCTTGTTATCTTTATTTGAAAAAGCAGGAATGTAAACATAGGAGTCGGTCCTTTTTTGGTTCAGAACCTGGGTAGCACTTTCTGATTGGTGTCTAAATGTAACCACCAATCAGCAAGCGCTACCTAGGTGTTGATCCAAAATGGGCCGGCTAATAAGCATAAATTTAAATAACGATAGCAAAAGAACAAAGAAAAATGGAAAATATGAGTAAATTAGAAAGTTACTTAAAATTGCCTGCTCTATCTGAATCATGAAAGTTTAATTTTGACTAGACTATTCCTATAAAGCCAGTTAGTGAGAGGTATGTAGCAGGGTTAGCCTTTAGAACTAATTTCCAGTTCTAAAAATTAGAAGGTATATTGTAAGGTATTTTACTGTGAATAACTAAGCGTTGTATATTAAAATCTTAAGTTGCATACTATCTTTTTAAAAGAAAAGTGTAGTGTACATTGTTCTCGCATGTAATGTGTTCCCAGTATTATATTGTTTACAAATAGCTCATTTACTTTTATTTTTAATTTGAAATAGCAGTTTTTGCCTGTTGAAACCTCATCCTATACTGAACATTTCAAATGAATTTAGGCTGTTAAAATTAAGTCCTGCATATTTAGTAATGATTTTTCCCAATGTCTCAATTCTAATGTCTAGTTAATTGCCATTTGATGCTCACTCCTTATCAATACTTGCTATAACTCTAAAATTTATAGTTTTTGTATGTCACAGTTTTAACCCCCTCCAAATTTTATTGTCTGTTTACTTAACTCATCTCCCCCTGACCAGACTCTAACATTCCATTCCAACTGTCTTTGATTAGCAATTAAGTACATTTAGTGGACTCAGCTGACTGCCCTACCTGTATATATTTCAGACTAGTTTGGGGATGTGCACTGCACAGGGGGTGCACTGCTTACAGGGCTGTGTACTTTTTAACAATAACATATGTTCACATTTTCCAAGTGAACATTTTATAAGTGAGGCAATAATTTTTAAGAATTATACAAGAATTAAATTATACAAGTGAACATTTTATAAGTGAGGCAATAATTTTTAAGAATTATACAAGAATTAAATTATACAAGTGAACATTTTATAAGTGAGGCAATAATGTTTAAGAATTATACAAGAATTAAATTATACAAGTGAACATTTTATAAGTGAGGCAATAATGTTTAAGAATTATACAAGAATTAAATTATACAAGTGAACATTTTATAAGTGAGGCAATAATTTTTAAGAATTATACAAGAATTAAACAAGGATTGGGCAAGGGGCAAGACACAAGGCAAGTACTCTTGTAATACTATGTTTTATGTATCTCATTGTATCCTTTTGCAAGTGCTGCTGTAATACTGTGTCTTATGTGTTTACTTGGTTCCCACTTTCATAATAATGCTCAATATCTTCATATTCCTTTTGGCTACCTCTTGTCTCTATAACAAACTACATTACTCACTTACTCCTTCTCCCTCTCCACCTGCACTGTTCATTAGCCCATCTCTCTTAAACTCACCTTACTTTTGTACTCATGAACTCTACCTATTCCTAAATACTCTCTCTCCCCCCTGCACTTCAGCCAAACAACAGTCTCATTACTGCAAATCTGCTTCTCATCTCATGTCACTCTCCCTCTTGCTCATACTAGCTGCTGGCGACATCTCCCCTAATCCTGGTCCCTCACTACCTCCTAGCCTTTCACATCCTTGCGTGCCTTTCAATAGACTTCATAAACTAAACTCTGGTAACCTTAACCACATTCCTCTTACATCTAAAACCACCTCCCCCTTCACTTGTGCATTCTAGAACTCTCGCTCTGTTTGCAACAAGCTCACTTCTATCCATGATCTCTTTATCTCCCACTCTCTTAACCTTCTGGCTCTTACAGAAACCTGGCTCCCTGCTTCAGAAACAGCATCCACTGCTGTACTGTCACATGGGGGTCTCCATTTCAGCCACACTCCTAGGTCTGGCAATAGACAAGGAGGTGGCGTCGGTATTTTACTTTCCTCTCGTTGCACCTTCCAACAAATACAGCCCATTCTCTTCACTCACATTTTCTTCATTTGAAGCACACATGATTCGGTTATTCTCTCCCCTCTCTATACGTGTTGCAGTCATATACCGCCCCCCTGGATCCCCAACTCAATTTTTAGATCACTTTGCTGCCTGGCTTCCTTATTTCCTTTCCTCAGATACCCCTGGATCATTCTTGGCGACTTTAACATCCCTCTTGACAATCCCAATGCCTCCTCTGCAATACAACTTCTTCAACTGACTTCCTCTTTCGGCCTGTCACAATGGACTGACTCTCCCACTCACAAAGATGGTCATTCCCTTGATCTGATTTTCACCTATCGATGCACTCTTTCAAATTTAACAAACTCCCCTTTTCCTCTCTCTGACCATCATCTCCTAACTTGCAACATCACTTCCCTACCTACAACTCCCCCTCCCTCTACCTCTCACACCAAACTTCACAGAAGCACTAAGTCACTAGATCTGCATCAGCTCGCTAGCTCTCTCAAACCTCTCCTCTCATCCATCACCTCCTTTTCCTGCCCTGACCAATCTATCTGCCAGTATAATTCCACCCTTACATCGGTCATTGACACTCTGGCCCCTCCAACCTTAGCTCAGAAACCACACTCTCATCCTCAGCCCTGGCATACTCCTCTGACACGATACCTACGCAGATGCTCCCGAACTGCTGAGCGACATTGGAGGAAATCTCGGAGTTCAGCTGACTTTCTTCACTACAAGTTCATCCTGAACTCCTACTATTCTGCCCTTAATCTTTTTAAGAAACAATACTTTTCTAATCTCATCTCTACTCTTTCCTCTAACCCTAAACGTCTGTTCAACACGTTCAACACTCTTCTCCGCCCACCCCCACCTCCTAACACAACCTCTCTCTCAGCTCAAGATTTTGCAAGCCACTTCAACAACAAAATTGACTCCATCAGAAGTGAAATCAGCTCTCAACATACTTCCAATCTCCCACCCCCTCAAAACTCACGATCACCCAAAACCCAAATATCCAAAAATGCAGCTCTTTTGCCCCTGTTAATGAGGATGAAGTTTCTGCCCTTATACTGTCCTCCCACCTCACTACCTGTCCCCTCGACCCCATCCCCTCACAGCTACTCACCTCCCTCTCTTCTACCCTCACCCCCATACTCACACACATTTTCAACCTCTCCCTCAGCACTGGTATATTTCCCTCATCTCTAAAACATGCACTGGTCACACCTATCCTCAAAAAACCTTCCCTTGATCCAACCTCCCCTTCCAATTACCGCCCTATTTCCCTACTCCCTCTTGCCTCAAAGCTCCTCGAAAAGCTAGTTTACGCACGTCTATCCCATTTCCTTACACTAAACTCTCTTCTTGACCCACTGCAATCGGGATTTCGTTCCCATCACTCTAGAGAGACAGCAATTGTCAAGGTTACCAATGACTTACTTACAGCAAAATCCAAAGGCCACTTCTCTCTGCTTATCCTCCTTGACCTGTCTGCAGCCTTTGACACTGTTGACCACCCTCTTCTGCTCCAAACCCTCCAATCCTTTGGCATCTGTGACACAGCTCTCTTGTGGTTCTCTTCCTATCTGACTAACCGTACATTTAGTGTAGCCTTCTCCGGAGCATCCTCTGCCCCTTTACCACTTTCTGTTGGGGTACCTCAAGGCTCTGTCCTTGGTCCCCTTCTCTTCTCAATCTACACGTCGTCACTAGGTTCCTTAATAAAGTCATTGGGTTTCAATACCATTTGTATGCTGATGACACCCAAATCTACCTCTCTGCACCAGACCTACCTCCTTCCTTACTAACCCGTGTCACTAACTGTCTTTCTCACATCTCATCTTGGATGTCCTTTCACTACCTTAAGCTAAATCTCTCCAAAACTGAACTCCTTATTTTTCCCCCTTCTTCCAAAGTCTCCACCCCCAAAATTTCTATAACTGTTGATAATTCCATCATTACCCCTACCCCGCTCGCCCAATGTCTTGGGGTCACACTTGACTCAGATCTTTCCTTCACTCCTCACATCCAGTCCTTGGCTAAAGCCTGCTGCTTACACCTTAAAAATATTGCTAAAATTAGAAATTTCCTTACACAAGATACAACCAAGATTTTAATCCACTCTCTCATCCTATCCCGCCTCGACTACTGCAATTCCGTCCTCTCTGGTCTACCTAGCTGCCGCATAGCTCCTTTACAATCCATTATGAATGCCTCTGCCAGGCTCATCTTCCTTACTCGTCGCTCTTCATCTGCTGCACCTCTCTGCCAATCTCTTCACTGGCTTCCTCTTGCCTCTAGGATTAAACATAAAATCCTCACCCTGACATATAAAGCTCTCAACTGCACTGCTCCCCCCTACATCTCAGAACTTGTCTCTAGATACTCTCCCTCCCGTCCCCTTCGATCAGCTCAGGATCTCCTCCTCTCTTGTTACTTCCTCACATTCACGTTTACAGGACTTCTCCAGACTGGCCCCTATCTTGTGGAATTCCCTGCCTCGCTCCATAAGACTCTCCCCTAGTTTTAACAGCTTCAAGCACTCCCTAAAAACTCTACTATTCAGGGATGCATACAACCAACACTAACCTTTCCTAACGCCATTGCTTTCCCCTTGAACCCCTTAGATTGTAAGCCTATGGGCCCAGCTGTTTACAGATCGCTTCATAAGAGCCGACTACAACAGTGAAACTCTCGGCAGGGCCCTCTACCCACTTGACCCCTACAAAAGCTATCCTGTACACTGACTATGTTTACAGCGCTGCGGAATCTGCTCTACAAATACCTGATAATAATAATAATATATTAATGAGTACAAAAAAGTAAACAAGATCCAGTATGGGTGGACGAGAAAGGTATTAAAATATTAATTTTCAATTTTTTCCTCTCCCTACAAGATTAGCCCATTTTAATGGGTGGTGGTTTCAAAGAACAACAAACTGCTATATCCCCTTAAAAATAAACACATTTTATGGAAAAAAAATAAAGAGGAACCATTTTTATAGTACTCAGTTGTACCCTTATGCATATGGCAGACATTTCCTCACTGTATTGGTCCTACCAATGTGTATTTCATGAATCAACCATTTCTTTAAATAAAAAAAAATTAAAAAAAGTGCTTCTTTAAAGAACTTCTAAAATTGTAACCTTCTGTTTTTTCTCTTCCAGAAAGCCGCAACACAGCCATACAGTACCCTACAACGTTCTGGCTATAGCAGGGTTCACATTCAGTAAAGGACATCATTTTTATGAAAGAGCAGTCACTGTAATACAATCTGTTGGGACTTTATTGTGTCAAATACAGCATCTGTAACCATTTATTCTAACAGAGCGCTGCACACCACCCCCTAGCCCCCTATCAACTGTCTGTCAGATCAAAACAAAGCTTTAATGTAGTATTGTGATGCAATAAAGCACTGAGAATCTGGGTCACTGCAATCAGATGTTACAGGGCAATAAGGCACTCAGGGACTGGATTACTGTAATTAGATGTTACAAGGCAATAAGGCACTCAGGGGCTGGATTACTGTAATTAGATGTTACAGGGTAATAAGGCACTCAGGGCTGGGTAACTGTAATGAGATGTTACAAGGCAATAAGGCACTCAGGGGCTGGATTACTGTAATGAGATGTTACAGGGTAATAAGGCACTCAGGGCTGGGTAACTGTAATGAGATGTTACAGGGTAATAAGGCACTCAGGGGCTGGGTTACTGTAATGAGAAGGTACAGGGCAATAAGGCACCCAGAGGCTGGGTAACTGTAATGAGATGTTACAGTGTAATAAGGCACTTGGGTTGGGTTACTGTAATGAGATGTAACAGAGCAATAAGGCACTCAGGGGCTGGGTTATTGTAATGTGATGTTACAGGGCAATAAGGCACTCAGGGGCTGGGTTACTGTAATGAGATGTTACAGGGCAATAAGGCACTCTAGGGGCTGGGTTACTGTAATGTGATGTTACAGGGCAATAAGGCACTCAGGGGCTGGGTTACTGTAATGAGATGTTACAAGGCAATAAGGCACTAAGGGCTAGGTTACTGTAATGAGATCTTACAGTGCAATAAGGCACTCAGGGGCTGGCTTACTGCAATGAGATGTTACAGGGTAATAAGGCACTCAGGGGCTGGGTTACTGTAATGAGATGTTACAATGCAATAATGCACTCGGGATGGTTTACTGTAATGAGATGTTACAGGGCAATAAAGCACTCAGGGGCTGGGTTACTGTAATGAGATGTTACAGTGCAATAAGGCACTCAGGGGCTGGGTTACTGTAATGAGATGTTACAGAGCAATAAGGCACTCAGGGGGTGGGTTACTGCAACAAGATGTTACAGGGCAATAAGGTACTCAGGAGCTGGGTTACTGTAATGAGATGTTACAGGGCAATAAGGCACTCAGGGACCGGGCTACTGTAATGAGATGTTACAGGGCGATAAAGCACCCAGGGGCTGGGTTACTGTAATGAGATGTTACAGTGCAATAAGGCACTCAGGGGCTGGGTTACTGTAATGAGATGTTACAGAGCAATAAGGCACTCAGGGGGTGGGTTACTGCAATGAGATGTTACCGGGCAATAAGGTACTCAGGGGCTGGGTTACTGTAATGAGATGTTACAGGGCAATAAGGCACTCAGGGGCTGGGTTACTGTAATGAGATGTTACAGGGCAATAAAGCACTCAGGGGCTGGGTTACTGTAATGAGATGTTACAGGGCAATAAGGCACTCAGGGGCTGGGTTACTGTAATGAGATGTTACAGAGCAATAAGGCACTCAGGGGGTGGGTTACTGCAACAAGATGTTACAGGGCAATAAGGCACTCAGGGGCTGGGTTACTGTAATGAGATGTTACAGGGCAATAAGGTACTCAGGGACTGGGTTACTGTAATGAGATGTTATAGTGCAATAAGGCACTCAGGGGCTGGGTTACTGTAATGAGATGTTACAGGGCAATAAGGCACTCAAGGGCTAGGTTACTGTAACGTGATGTTACAGGGCAATAAGGCACTCAGGGGCTGGGTTACTGTAACGAGATGTTACAGGGCAATAAGGCACTCAAGGGCTAGGCTACTGTAATGTGATGTTACAGGGCAATAAGGCACTCAGGGGCTGGGTTACTGTAATGTGATGTTACAGGGCAATAAGGCACTCAGGGGCTTGGTTACTGTAATGAGATGTTACAGGGCAATAAGGCACTCAAGGGCTAGGTTACTGTAATGTGATGTTACAGGGCAATAAGGCACCAGGGGCTGGGTTATTGTAATGTAATTTTACAGGGCAATAAGGCACTCAGGGGCTGGGTTAGGATCCCGGCTAGTAAGATGTTGCACGGGCAAAGTCAAGTCAATTGAAAACGGTACTCTTGAAGAGATGACAACCATAGAGGTGGGGGATGTGCCTCTCTAATGTAATGAGATGTTATAGTGCAATAAGGCACTCAGGGTCTGGGTTACTGTAATGAGATGTTGCAGGGCAATAAGGCACTCAAGGGCTAGGTTACTGTAACGTGATGTTACAGGGCAATAAGGCACTCAGGGGCTGGGTTACTGTAACGAGATGTTACAGGGCAATAAGGCACTCATGGGCTGGGTTACTGTAATGTGATGTTACAGGGCAATAAGGCACTCAGGGGCTTGGTTACTGTAACGAGATGTTACAGTGCAATAAGGCACTCAAGGGCTAGGTTACTGTAATGTGATGTTACAGGGCAATAAGGCACTCAGGGGCTGGGTTACTGTAATGTGATGTTACAGGGCAATAAGGCACTCAGGGGCTTGGTTACTGTAATGAGATGTTACAGGGCAATAAGGCACGCAAGGGCTAGGTTACTGTAATGTGATGTTACAGGGCAATAAGGCACCAGGGGCTGGGTTATTGTAATGTAATTTTACAGGGCAATAAGGCACTCAGGGGCTGGGTTACTGTAACAAGAAGTTACAAGGCAATAAGGCACTCAGGGGCTGACTTTTATATAATGTTACAGAATAACAATCTACCAGGGAGATGAGTTAAAGCAACAAGATACCATTGAATCCCTGAAAATGTAAATGGTCATTCAGGATCCCAGCTAGTAAGATGTTGCACGGGCAAAGTCAAGTCAATTGAAAACGGTACTCTTGAAGAGATGACAACCATAGAGGTGGGGGATGTGCCTCTCTAATTCACCCCCTTCTCCCTTTTTTCGTCTGGACTTTGTTTGCATACTCTAAATCCTGTGCACTTGCAGGCTTTGTATTGAAAGTTAATCAGCGTGAAGACACAAAGCCGTGAACACAAAACAGAGGGAAGGGGCTGATTAAATGACCAGTGAAGCTGCAAGTGAATGGGGAGTGGAGGACTATAGGGGGCAGACAAATTACTGAGGAATTCCAGATGAGATCCCCAAATCAGAGATTCCTATCACAGCTCCTAAGGACAGCGGAAAATAGATTAAGATAAAACTGATCATGACAAAGAGATCTTAACAGCCTTAGTATTACTTCTAACACAACAAGTAGAAAATAAAACATAAAGCCAAAACACATGATGATGTAGCAGAATACATATAATAAGGGGGCGATTTATCAAGCTGAGGCGGACAGGGGCACATATATGCGCCCCTGTCTGCCGCAGCTCGCCTCTGGCAGTCTGAATTCTCCTGGAGGAATTCAGCATTGCACACGAGCACTATTTTGCGCTTGCGTGCAATCCCGCCCACTGCCTGCGCACAGCCAATAACGCGCAGGCTGGAGCTGTCAATCGGAAAAGATTGGGGAGATTGAATTTCGCCAAACAAGAGGTGGCGAAGAGGTTAGCAAAGCAGCAGTCTGATGACCGAAAAGAATGTTATCCAATTGCAAAAGCACTAGATGACAGCACTGTTTCCTGTCATGTAGTGCTCCGAAGCAAGTTTGATAAAAAAAAAGTAATCTGGAAACTTTGTTAAAATGGTATATTCTGTCCGAATCACAAAAGAACATTTTTGGGTTTTATATCCATTTAACATAGGGGAGAGAGGGAGGGTAACTCACAGATCTTCCAGAGGAGAAGAGGATCAGTCCTGGCACAGTTCCTGCCTATGAAAGGTAAGTCTGTCTACGCCCTCTGACCCTGCAAACACGCACTTCTTCTCCTCTCTTTCCCTATAAGCCATAACCCTTAAGACGCTCCAAGCCTATCTAGCTCTACACTTACAGAAGCTCATGTCACTAATTGCTATGGATCTGTGTGGGCTTCATGTGCTCAGCAGCAGATGCTGCTCAAGAGCAGTTGCGGCACAGGCGTGCTCCTGCCTTTTTGCTACCTCTTAGGTTTACGAGATAAATCACCCTGAACTTGCTTATTCGTCGGTGATTGACAGGCCTTCTCTTACGCAAGTCCACACTTGAGACCAGGGGGCGGCTCTATACAAGCAAATATTTGTGCAATAGGAAATACAGGCAGTGGACATACAATGTCTGCTTGTTCACCGTAAAGGCAGGTGGACAGGTTCCCAAGGTGGGAACTTTGTCGTTTGTCTGGGAACTGTAGGAAACAGCAGTGTTCAGCTCAAGAGCTGAAGTTTTGGGGTGTTAAATACAGAGATTCCCACTGCAAGTGGTTCACAAATAACGTGCTCTAACCAATTAAATCATGCAATTTATGCTCTACAATGTCCCTTTAAAAGGGCAGTCTAGTCAAAAATAAACTTTCATGATTCAGATAGGGCATGTAATTTTAAACAACTTTCCAATTTACTTCTATTATCTAATTTGCTCAATTCTTTAGATATCCTTTGTTGAAGAAATAGCAATGCACATGTGTGAGCCAATCACACAAGTCCTCTATGTGCAGCAACCAATCAGCAGCTACTGAGCATTTCTAGATATGCTTTTCAACAAGTGATATCAAGAGAATGAAGCAAATGAGATAATAGAAGTAAATTAGAAAGTTGTTTAAAATGACATGCTCTTTCTAAATCACAAAAGAAAAAAATTGGGTTTCATGTCCCTTTAATTCTCATGAACAAATATTTTTTAAAAAAAAAATGCACACTGCATATTGGTGAAACCTTCAGTTTATCGTTTTGTTTTTTTTTTGTATCCTCTTGCATATAAAAAGATAAACATTGAATCTGTGCTGTATTTTGGGACATTAGTTAGTATTTACCTTTATGTCCCCCACCCCCCAACACACCACCACATTGTTTTCCTCTTCTCATGCTTTAGCCTTCATATGAAACAAATCTGTAAGTATTTCAAAGTGTTGCTCCATGGCTGAGGGATTTTGCCATTACCACTGTATATACTTCTAAGCTGCATAGCACATATGGAGTCCAGAGCTGGACCCCGGGAACGGATGTGTTTCTGCAGATGATACACAGGATTGACATTCCAGGATAAACTATTTCTAAAGATTAAAGGAGCAGACAAAAGTGTGGCAACCGTGGTTTAGTACCAGTAAGTGCAACATAATTATTGGGGAACAAAAAAATCCTAAAATGACAGAGGATAAATGGAACTGCCATTTGTATCCTACTGAGGAGAGAGACCTGGGGGGACTGGCGTTTGCAGAAATATTTATGGGTGGGAGGGGTAAAGAAAAGTAAATATCCCAAACAATAAAATCAGTGGCAATGTGCAGCAGAAGACAGTTATTATACAAATAAGCTGCAGATTATTTGTACTTGGCATTAAAGGGATAGGAACCAGTGCTCTTTTAGTCAACAAAATATCAAAGTAAACATAAAAAGAACAGATTGTGTTAAAACAGCAAACAGCTTACTTGTTTTCGTGCAAAATGAGCACATATAAATTCTCAGTGCCTTTAGTAAGGTAAGTGAGCTGATATTAAAAAACTTCTACTGTCACGTGATTGTTGCAGCAAACGAGCATGGGCAGGAAACTTACAGGAGCTAGTGCATGTGTCTCATAGTAATTACTTCAAAGGAAAAGCTACTCCTTTGCTTTCTTTAGAAACCGCAGTCCCCTTGTGGGGCTGTGACAGCAAGTAATGGACCCTACAGAAATTAAGATTAAAAAAAAGAAATATAAGGTAAATGATGAATAATACATATTGCAATTATTTCTATGAAGTATTACTCACTGCTTAGTTCTTTTTTTATTACAACATTAAAACAGACTGTTTTATATCTCTTTATATAAGTGACTCAGTGGGGGTTGTGTAGGTGTGTGCTTGTAGTGTCAAGAGGGACATTCACCCCTATTATCCCCCCATCTACACACACATCCCTTGGATCTTTATTTCAGATTAAATGTAAGCAAGCAATATAGTAGGACTTAACTCTAAAAATGATAAATTCATTTAGTAGCAGAATTTTCTGTAGCAATTTGACTTTACAGGTTACTGGTTAGAACAAAGCTAAAGAATAACTAAGCATGTGTAAAATATACCAATTCAGTTCTAGGTCATGTGCTAACAATCAGCTAGATTATGAGTTTGGCGTTATGAGTGAAAAAGCATCGTTATGCTTCATAAGGCTTTTTCCCTAACGCCACAATTACGAGTCTTGTAGGTATAGGTGTACCGCACACCTTTTTGGCCGTCATGCAACGTCAGTATCGTACTTCTCAATGGCTGATTGGAACAGCTAATAGAATGAGAGCTCAATCCTATTGGCTGTTTGGATCAGCCAATAGGATGAAAGCTCAATCCTATTGGCTGATTGCAACAGCCAATAGGATTATTTCACCTTTAATTCCTATTGGCTGATAGAAATCTTTCAGCCAATAGGAATGGAAGGGACGCCATCTTGGATGACGTCACTTAAAGGGAAACTTCATTTTACAGCGACCATCGTAAGAAGAGGATGCTCTGTGCCGGATGTCTTGAAGATGGACCAGCTCCACGCTCGATGGATGAAGATAGAAGATGCCATCTGGATGAAGACTTCTTGCCATCTGGATGAGGAATTCGCCAGCTGGATGAAGATGGAAGAGGCCGCCCGGATGATGACTTCGCCGGCTGGATGAGGATGGATGTCCGGACTTCGAAAAATGTAATCGGATCGTCGGGGGTTAGTGTTAGTTTTTTTTAAGGGTTTTTTTGGGTGGGTTTTATCTTTAGCTTAGAGTTTGGGCAATGTAAAAGAGCTAAATGCCCTTTTAAGGGCAATGCCCATCCAAATGCCCTTTTCAGGGCAATGGTTAGCATAGGTTTATTTAGGTTTTTATTTGGGGGGGTTGGTTGGTTGGGTGGTGAGTTTTACTGTTGGGGGGTGTTTGTATTTTTTTTACAGGTAAAAGAGCTGATTTCTTTGGGGCAATGCCCCACAAAAGGCCCTTGGCAGTTTAGTGTAGGCTAGGTTTTTTTTGGTGGGGGGGGGGGGGCTTTTTATTTTGATAGGGTTATTAGATTAGGAGTAATTTGTTTTTATTTTTGATAATGTGTTTTTTTATTTTTTGTAATTTAGTGTTATTTTTTTTTGTAATTTAGAAAATTGTATTTTAATAATTTAATTTATTTTATTGTGATGTTAGTTTTTGGTGTAAGGCAGGTTTGTTTTTATTTTACAGGTAACTTTGTATTTATTTTAACTAGGTAGCTAGTAAATATGTAATAACTATTTACTAACTAGTCTACCTAATAAAAATAAATACAAACTTACCTGTGAAATAAAAATAAAACCTAAGATAGATACAATGTAACTAATAGTTATATAGTAGCTAGCTTAGGTTTTATTTTACAGGTAAGTTTGTATTTAGTTTGAAATAGGAATTATTTAGGTAATAATTATAAGGTTTATTTAGCTTTATTTTAATTATATTTAAGTTAGGGGGGTTAGGGTTAAGGTTAGACTTAGGGTTACATTAGGGTTATGCTTAGGGTTACGTTAGGTTTAAGTTTAGGGGTTAATATATTTATTTAGTGTTAGTGATGTTGGAGGCCAGAGGTTTAGGGGTTAAAGGGACTCTGAACCTAATTTTTTTCTTTTGTGATTCGGATAGAGCATGAAATTTTAAGCAACCTTCTAATTTACTCCTATTATAAAATTTTCTTTATTCTCTTGGTATCTTTATTTGACATGCAAGAATGTAAGCTTAGATGCCGGCCCATTTTTGGTGAACAACCTTGGTTGTCCTTGCTGATTGGTGGATAAATTCATCCACCAATAAAAAAATTGCTGTCCAGAGTCTGAACCAAGAAAAAAGCTTAGATTCCTTTTTTTTCAAATAAAGATAGCAAGAGAACAAAGAAAAATTAATAATAGGAGTAAATTAGAAAGTTGCTTAAAATTGCATGCTCTATTTGAATCACAAAAGAAAAATTTGGGTTCAGTGTCCCTTTAATAACTGTAATGTAGGTGGCGGCGATGTTAAGAGGGGCAGATTAGGGGTTAATATTTTTATTTAGGTGGCGGCGATGTTAAGGGGCGGCAGATTAGGGGTTAATAACATTATGTAGGTTGCGACGATGTCGGGGGCGGCAGATTAGGGGTGTTTAGACGTGGTTTTTATGTTAGGGTGTTAGGTTTAAACATAACTTTTTCTTTCCCCATAGACATCAATGGGGCTGCGTTACGGAGCTTTTGTTTCCGCGATTCCAGGTGTTAGGCTTTATTTTTGCTGGCTCTCCCCTTTGATGTCTATGGGGAAATCGTGCACGAGCACGTCAAAGCAGCGCTTGATTTTGTGCGGTATGGAGCTCAACGCAACCATTTCGCCCACACAAGCCTGCCTTTTTTTTATATATTAAATATTCTTTTATTGAGGTTAAACACAGATTCTAACAAACAATTGAAGTCATGTTACAGATATTGAGAGTATAATACAACAGTAGAATACATACTGAAATTAGAGAATTATGTACCTTGTGTTATGTAAAACAATAAAAACCTCATTTTTTTTTTATAACTAATGTAATCGTATGAGTGGTTACTTAACTGACCACTCATGGGTATTGTGTATAATGTCTCTCACTTGGTAACCACTAGATGGTCACTTTTGGACCTTGAAGTTACGAAGTATTAACTAGTATATGATATAATGACACGTGTGTGAATCATATAATAGTTAAACATCAATTTTATCTGATATAGCGATGGTGTACATGAAAATAAAACTGACCTAGTATAGCTGGTTTAGCAATTAGGTAAATTAATAACTGTGGAAAAGAGTGACATATCATTGTGCTCATCATCATCTATCATCCATCTGGTCCAAGCAGATTTTGTTAAAAGGGAAAAGTACCACCCCGGGTAAGCTATGGGATGTTCTATAATTACTATAAAATTCCAGCTAGGAGCCCACTTGCCCATAGGGGATAATATGAAGGATAAGATGAGGAGATTGAACTGTACCAGATTGGAGGACGCTTAGAATATTTAAATCAACCTTAGCGGAAAATGTACCTGGGGTATTGGTATAGTTAAGTCTCCATATAACAGAGGATTGTTACAGAGTACTGTAAAAAAAGGTATAATAGCAGCTGAAAATATAAGAGCAACAATTTGAGCTTAAGAGTATAGATGGCACATGCCTTTTCTCCCCCCACATAAAAGTAAAGAGTAACCCTCCAAAAAATATATTTAGGATGTAAAGGGTAACTTCACCATTGGTATGCAAATATACATGTGAGTTAGCAGTAGGGGATGTAATATGAAGTGCCAATTGGGTCAACAGGCAATTTGTGAATATGGTAAATAATCTTATGAAGCATCAGATAAGATGATCATCAGTATTAGGACAATAAAGTGGAAGAACCCATTACCAGCAAACAATAAAGTGGATTGATATACAGTATGCTCCATTGGACATTAGTGACTGTAAGTAATCTAGCCTATGCCAACCTTCAAGGCATGTGAATAATTATTGCCTAGAAATAAATAAAATCAAGCACAAAAGTCTCAGATATGTGCAATGAAGTGGCACCCTCCAAGAGTCATTTATACCAGCCTGACTTTGTGAAATTTTAAGGCACCTCATCGTGGTTCCTATGTTCAGGTAGGTCCAAGATTGTGGGCCCCCAGCAAAGTCTCTCAGCAAGGGCAAAAGGCCAACACTCATCTGCGGCCAAACAAAGTTCTCCTCAGGTAGGAACAGGGAGTCAGGGATTATTGTGACATTCACAGAAGCATTAAGGTGTGTCGCTGACCTCTGAGTATCTAGTTTGCCATCCACCGTAATTCTGTCATGCTCACCGATATCAGATGAGGCAACTGCCCCTCCCAGCTTGGTCAGCCGATCGATGGCACCGCACCACACATCGGCCTCCAAAATCGCAATTAGCATGTCTGGTCCGGGGTCCCTGTTCATCTCTGGGACGTAATGCTGTGAGTCACCCAGACCTGATGGAGGATAAGTGTGTAACTCCGTAGGCTCTTGTGTAAGGTAGGGCACTGTAGGCTCAACTGACGATGTTGGTCTTGGGAGAAATGGTGATCACTTCGCGGCTCAGCTGCAGAACATAGGCGGTCAGCAGTTTTGATACGGTTCCAGACTTCAAGCCTCTGCAGACTGTTGTAAAGCATATATATACTTTAATTTAAGGGAATATCTAAATTAAGTGGCTATTTAGAGAGATTAATGTCAGGAGCTCCTCTCAGATGCTTCCTGCCGCATCAGCTACAAGCTCCGCCCCCTCCAAGCCTGCCCTTTTAAAACCTGTAATAGCAGCGCTATAGGGAGGTGAAATAACGCCAAAAATGTTGCGGTCATTAATTTCCCTATAGCGCTCAAAACTCTAAATCTAGCTGATAGTGTTTTACAACTGATCTGGTAGAACTGCAGCTTCGTGCCGATGTACCATCAGGATGTGGTTTTGTGCACCAGTTTTATATTAAAAGGATATAAAAGCAATGTTTTATGTTTAATACATAATTTCTCTTCCCCTAAGTATATAGTGACAATTCCATTAATTATAAATGATAAATTGTATGATGATGTATTTATAAATAATAATATTTTTCTTAATAAAGTAGATTACTTAAATATGTATATCTTGGAGGAATTATGACGGGATAGAAGCTTTCAAGTGTATTAAGGGACTAAGAAAAGCTGAGGCTGTGGGTATTTTTTTTAAAAAGAGCAACAACAGAACAAGGGGTCATAATCTCAAATTGAAGGGTAATAGGTTCAGGAGTAATCTGCTTCTTTACTGAAAGGGTGGTTGGTTGGAATAAACTTCCATTAGAGGTGGTAAAGACTATAGACATGTGCATTTGTTTTCATACAAATGTACTTTCGTGATGAAAATTGGATATTCATTTTTGTTCTAACTAAACGAATATCAGAATGAATGCACCAAAGAAAATGAAAACATACTGATGAGAATCATCAGTCTTCATTAATTTCCTTTCATTTTATTTGAAGGGGTTAATACTTATCTTAACATTAGTAAAAGTTCTGGGAGCCGAGAGCGTTAAGGTGGCTGTTAGTGCAGCTGGGGCCCTGGCAAGAAGATGATCAGGTTAGCGCGTTAAATAAGTATTCTAGCTACATGGGAATTTGTGAACTTGTCACCTGTAGCATTGAACATTAAAGTTCATTTTAACGAAAACAAATGTAAATGTTTAAATAAAATTCAATGCAGCCAAAGAATATTCCGGGAAACTATTTCCCCCGAATATTTGGTACAAACATTTTGGACGAACCGAAAATTTCTTGGCTGCACAAGTCTAAAAATCAAACATTGTGTGGGACTTTAAGAATGCCTGGGATAAGAATAGGGCTATCATATGTACTAATTAATATAACACTTTATAGGAAATATGGGGAAACTTGATCTTATTTGCTATGAGAATCTATGTTTCTATTAGTCTGACTGGTCCCTGATTGGCACATATGATTTCTACAGAAGACTGAGGCAAGTTTACAGAAGGTGTGCTAACCAAATCATGTTATAAGTATAACCCTACAACCCAGACTAATACACTTCATAAAAAATAATCAGCAGTGCTCTTATGTGCAGGACTGGGAAGAACAACCATTATCAGCTGGCAGGTGCTGATCACACGCATAAGTGCAGGATCCTTTATCTGGGCAAAAATTATAAACTGTCTACTCCCAGTCTACCAATAGATTATAAACTGTCTACTCCAAGTCTACCGAAAGATTATAAACTATCTCCTCCCAGTCTACTGATATATATAAACTGTCTACTCACAGTCTACTGATATATTATAAACTGTCTACTCACAGTCTACTGATATATTATAAACTGTCTACTCACACTCTACTGATATATTATAAACTGTCTACTCACAGTCTACTGATATATTATAAATTGTCTACCCCCAGTCTACTGAAAGATAATAAACTGTCTACTCCCAGTCTACCGATAAATTATAAATTGTCTACTGCGAGTCTACTAATAGATTATAAACTGTCTACTGCGAGTCTACCAAAAGATTATAAACTGTCTACTCACAGTCTACCAATAGATTATAAACTGTCTACTCCCAGTCTACTAAAAAATTATAAACTGTCTACTCCCAGTCTACTGAAAGATCATAAACTCTCTACTCCCAGTGTCCCGAAAGATTACAAACTGTCTACTCCAAGTTTACACAAAGATCATAAAATGTCTACTCCCAGTCTACCAATACATTATATATTGTCTACTCCCACTCTACTGATAGATTCTAAACTGTCTACTCCCAATCTACCGAAAGATTCTAAACTGTCAACTCCCAGACTATCGAAAGATTATAAACTGTCAAGTCCCAATCTACCGAAAGATTGTGAACTGTCTACTCCCAGTCTACCTATAGATTATAAACTGTCTACTCCCAGTCTACCAAAAGATTATAAACTGTATATTCCGATTCTACCAATAGATTATAAACTGTCTACTCCCAGTCTACCAATAGATTATAAACTGCCTACTACCCGTCTACTGAAAGATTGTAAACTGTATACTCCCAGTCTACCAATAGATTATAAACTGTCTACTCCCAGTCTACTGAAAGATTGTAAACCGTCTACTCACAGTCTACAGAAAGATTGTAAACTGTCTTCTCCCAGTCTACTGAAAGATTATAAACTGCCTACTCCCAGTCTATTTAAAGATTGTAAACTGTCTTCTCCCAGTCTACCGAAAGATTATAAACTGTCTACTCCCAGTCTACTGAAAGATTATAAACTGTCTACTCCCAGTCTACTAAAAGATTATAAACTGTCTATTCCCAGTCTGCTGAAATATTGTAAACTGTCTAATCCCAGTCTACCAAAAGATTATTAACTGTCTACTCCCAATCTACTGAAAAAATATAAACTGTCAACTCCCAGACTACCAAAAGATTATAAACTGTCAACTCCCAATCTTCCGAAAGATTATAAACTGTCTACTCCCAATCTACTGAAAGATTATAAACTGTCAACTGCCAGACTACCGAAAGATTATAAACTGTATACTTCCAGTCTACCAAAAGATTATAAAACTGTCTAGTCCCAGTCTACCGCTAGATTATAAACTGTCAACTCCCAATCTTCCGAAAGATTATAAACTGTCAACTCCCAGACTACCGAAAGATTATAAACTGTCCACTCCCAATCTACCGAAAGATTGTAAACTGTATACTCCCAGTCTACCAAAAAATTGTAAACTGTCTAATCCCAGTCTACCAAAAGATTATAAACGGTCTACTCCCAGTCAACCTATAATTATAAACTGTCTACTCCCAATCTACCGAAAGTTTATAAACTGTCAACTCCCAATCTACTGAAAGATTATAAACTGTCAACTCCCAGACTACTGAAAGATCATACAATCATTAGCAGTGCTCTCTTGTGCAGGACTGGGAAGAACAACCATCATCAGGTGGCAGGTGCTGATCACACTGATAAGTGCAGGATCCTTTATCTGGGCAAAAATGATAAACTGTCTACTCCATGTCTACCAAAAGATTATACACTTTTCCTCCCAGTCTCCAGTTATATGTATAAACTGTCTACTCCCAGTCTACTGATATATTATAAACTGTCTTCTCCCAGTCTACTGATATATTATAAATTGTCTAATCCCAGTCTACTGAAAGATTATAAACTGTCTACTCCCAGTCTACTGATATATTATAAATTGTCTACTCCCAGCCTACTGAAAGATCATAAACTGTCTACTCCCAGTCTACTGAAAGATTATAAACTGTCTACTCCCAGTCAACTGAAAGACCATAAAATGTCTTCTCCCAGTCTACCGCTAGATTATAAACTGTCTACTGCGAGTCTACCGCTAGATTATAAACTGTCTACTCCCAGTCTACCAAAAGATTATAAACTGTCTACTCCCAGTCTACTGAAAGATTATTAACTGTCTACCCCCCAGTCTACCGATAGATTATAAACTGTCTACTCCCAATCTACTGAAAAATCATAAACTCTCTTCTCCCAGTCTACCGATAGATTATAAACTGTGTACTGCGAGTCTACCAATAGATCCAAAACTGTCTACTCTCAGTCTACTGAAAGATTATAAACTGTCTACTCCTAGTCTACCAAAAGATTATAAACTGTCTATTCCCAGTCTCCGGAAAGATTATAAACTGTCTACTACCAGTGTACTGAAAGATTATAAACTGTATACTCCCAGTCTACCGATAGATTATAAACTGTCTACTCCCAGTCTACCAAAAGATTATAAACTGTCTACTCCCAGTCTACTGAAAGATTATAAACTGCATTCTCCCAGTCTACCGATAGATTATAAATTGTATAATCCCAGTCTACTGAAAGATTATAAATTGTATACTTCCAGTCTACCAATAGATTATAAACTGTCTAGTCCCAGTCTACCAATAGATTATAAACTGTACACTCCCAGTCTACTAATAGATTATAAACTGTCTACTCCCAGACTCCCGAAAGATTATAAACTGTCTACTCCCAGTCTACCGATAGATTATAAATTGTCTACTCCCAGTCTACCTATAGATTATAAACTGCCTACTTCCAGTCTACTGAAAGATTGTAAACTGTCTACTCCCAGTCTACCGAAAGATTATAAACTGTCTACTCCCAGTCTACTGAAAGATTATAAACTGCATTCTCCCAGTCTACCAATAGATTATAAATTGTATAATCCCAGTCTACTGAAAGATTATAAATTGTATACTTCCAGTCTACCAATAGATTATAAACTGTCTAGTCCCAGTCTACCAATAGATTATAAACTGTACACTCCCAGTCTACTAATAGATTATAAACTGTCTACTCCCAGACTCCCGAAAGATTATAAACTGTCTACTCCCAGTCTACCGATAGATTATAAACTGCCTACTTCCAGTCTACTGAAAGATTGTAAACTGTCTACTCCCAGTCTACCAGTAGATTATAAACTGTCTATTCCCAGTTTCCTGAAAGATTATAAACCGTCTACTCCCAGTGTACTGAAAGATTATAAACTGTATTCTCCCAGTCTACTGAAAGATTATAAATTGTATACTTCCAGTCTACCAATAGATTATAAACTGTCTAGTGCCAGTCTACCAATAGATTATAAACTGTACACTCCCAGTCTACCAATAGATTATAAACTGTCTACTCCCAGACTTCCGAAAGATTATAAACTGTCTACTCCCAGTCTACTGAAAGATTATAAATTGTATACTTCCAGTCTACCAATAGATTATAAACTGTCTAGTCCCAGTCTACCAATAGATTATAAACTGTACACTCCCAGTCTACTAATAGATTATAAACTGTCTACTCCCAGACTCCCGAAAGATTATAAACTGTCTACTCCCAGTCTACCGATAGATTATAAACTGTCTACTCCCAGTCTACCTATAGATTATAAACTGCCTACTTCCAGTCTACTGAAAGATTGTAAACTGTCTACTCCTAGTCTACCAAAAGATTATAAACTGTCTATTCCCAGTTTCCTGAAAGATTATAAACCGTCTACTCCCAGTGTACTGAAAGATTATAAACTGTATTCTCCCAGTCTACCGATAGATTATAAACTGTATACTGCCAGGCTACTGAAAGATTATAAACTGTCTACTCCTAGTCTACCGAAAGATTATAAACTTTTTTATTCCCAGTCTCCCGAAAGATTATAAACTGTCTACTCCCAGTGTACTGAAAGATTATAAACTGTATTCTCCCAGTCTACTGAAAGATTATAAATTGTATACTTCCAGTCTACCAATAGATTATAAACTGTCTAGTGCCAGTCTACCAATAGATTATAAACTGTACACTCCCAGTCTACCAATAGATTATAAACTGTCTACTCCCAGACTTCCGAAAGATTATAAACTGTCTACTCCCAGTCTACTGAAAGATTATAAACAGTACACTTCCAGTCTACCGATAGATTATAAATTGTCTGTTCCCAGTCTACCTATAGATTATAAACTTTCTACTCCCAGTCTACCTATAGATTATAAACTGCCTACTCCCAGTCTACTGAAAGATTGTTAAATGTATACTCCCAGTCTACCAATAGATTATAAACTGTCTACTCCCAGTCTACTGAAAGATTATAAACTGTCTACTCCCAGTCTACCGATAGATTATAAACTGTCTACTCCCAGTCTACCGAAAGATTATAAACTGTCAACTCCCAGTCTATCGATAGATTATAAACTGTCTACTCCTAGTCTACCGATAGATTATAAACTGCCTACTCCCAGTCTACTGAAAGATTATAAACTGTCTACTCCCAGTCTACCGAAAGATTATAAACTGTCTACTCCCAGTTTACCGATAGATTATTAACTGTCAACTCCCAGTCTACCGATAGATTATAAACTGCCTACTTCCCAGTCTACTGAAAGATTATAAACAGTCTACTCCCAGCCTACTGAAAGATTATAAACTGTCAACTCTCAGTTTACCAATATATTATAAACTGTCTCTTCCCAATCTACTGAAAGATTATAAACTGTCTACTCCCAGCCTACCGATAGATTATAAACTGTCTACTCCCAGTCTACTGAAAGATTATAAACGGTCTATTCCCAGCCTACCGATAGATTATAAACTGTCTACTCCCAGTCTACCGAAAGATTATAAACTGTCTACTCCCAGTTTTCCGATATAATTTAAGCTGTTTACTCCCAGTCTACCAAACGATTATAAACTGTCACCTGCCAGTCTACCAATAGATTATAAACTGTCTACTCCCAGACTACTGAAAGATTATAAACTGTCTACTCACAGTCTGCCGAAAGATCATAAACTGTCTACTCTCAGTTTACCGATATATTATAAACTGTCTCTTCCCAATCTACTGAAAAATTATAAACTGTCTACTCCCAGTCTACTGAAAGGTTATAAACTGTCTACTCCCAGTCTACCGAAAGATTATAAACTGTCTACCCCCAGTTTACCAATATATTATAAACTGTCTACTCCCAGACTACCGAAAGATTATAAACTGTCTAATCCCAGTCTACCAAAAGATTATAAACTGTCTACTCCCAGTCTACCAATAGATTATAAACTGTCTACTCCCAGTCTACTGAAAGATTATAAACTGTCTACTCCCAGTCTACTGAAAGATCATACACTGTCTCTTCCTAATCTACTGACATATTATAAACTGTCTACTTCTATTTCTGCTGGCTATGTTTAGATATCTTTTTTATAGCCAATACTTAAGTATAGAAATGTTTAGTATAGGTAGGGGTACCAAAGGCAAAATCAGCTATTTCAAATGACAAAATAATGGTAAATGAGCTATTTGTAAATAAATCTGTAAACTCCAGCAGGTAAAATGGATTATTAGGAATAAATTAAAGGGGGGGATTTAGGTAAGTAGATCTTTGCTATGTATGTCAATTGTGCTTACCATGCTCTAAATAATTACTTTTATCTTCCATGTCACAATTCACAACATCAAATAAATATTTTTTATTCTCCACTTTTCTACTATAAAACTTTGGGCAGATGGACCTTTTGCATTAAGATAAGATAATAAAAAGAATGTAGCACTTTACTTTTATTGAAAAAGTATGACATGAAAACAGTGAACTCAATGATTGCTAAAGAGGGCAACACATTGCGTATCAATACCTATCTGGCAGCAAAGAGGTTATTTTCCCAGTTCAGTGCATTTTCTACATTGGATAAAAACTTCCAGTTTTAGTTTATTCTAAGCAGTTTCTTCACTAAAGAGTTTGTTCTTTATTTACTGAAGAGACCCCACAGCATAGAATAAAAGAGGGGAAGAAAGCTATCACCTTAATGATTATAGCCTGCAGTAATTAGAGAGGGGGAAAAAAGATGAGATTTGGTGGTTTGCTAAGAGGAAAAGTTGAAAGAGATGAAAATAATTCCCTCCCTCTCTTTATCATTCTGCATTCCTACAGTTTTCCTTCTAGCTGCAGAAAGTCACTGATTGTTATCAGGCAGTGGAGTGACCAATTAACCCCTTAACTGCTTAAGCGGTTACATATAAATGGCCTAGCAGTTATGCTGCAGCAAATAAGGTACTGATAAAGACCACCCACTATTCCTTAGTAATGGATCATACAAAGAGCAGACTATAATGCATAGTCTAGGGAATTAAAGGTAACCCAACTCCTGCTGTGTTTACTGAACACTATTCTATGGTTAGGTGAGTTTCCTGTTCTGCCTCAACCCCACCCTCTTTTTTTTTTTAAACAGCTAAATGTATGAATGTTTGGGGACATAGTGCAAGTTAAAGGGATATGAAACCCACAATTATGATTCAGATAGAACATGCAATTTTAAACAACTTTCTAATTTACTTCTATTATTATTATTTTTCCTTCTCTTGGTATCTTTTGTTAAAAAGCAGGGACATAAGCACAGGAGCGTGCACGTGTCTGGAGCACAATATGGCAGCAGTTTTGTAAGAATGTTATCCATTTGCAAGAGCACTAGATGGCAGCACTATTTCCTGCCATATAGTGCACCAGATGCCTACCTAGGTATCTCTTCAACACAGAATATCATGGGAACAAAGCAAATTTTATAATAGAAATATAAATAGTCAGGTGTTAAAGGGACAAAAAACTTTCAGAAGTCAGACAAAACAGACAATTTTAAACAACTTTCCAATTTACTTCTATTATCAAATTTTCGTTATTTTTTGTTGAAAAGGAAGAAAGTAAGTTCAGGAGTGTGCACGTGTCGGCAGCAGTTTTGCCACAATGTTATACATTAGCAGGAGCACTAGAGGGCAGCACTATTTCCTGTCATGTAGTACTATGTTATACATTAGCAAGAGCACTAGAGGGCAGCACTATTTCCTGTCATGTAATACTAATGTTATACATTAGCAGGAGGACTAGATGGCAGCACTATTTCCTGTCATGTAGTACTAATGTTATACATTAGCAAAAGCCCTAGATGGCAGCACTATTTCCTGTCATGTAGTACTAATGTTATACATTAGCAAGAGCACTAGATGGCAGCACTATTTCCTGTCATGTAGTACTAATGTTATACATTAGCAAGAGCACTAGATGGCAGCACTATTTCCTGTCATGTAGTACTAATGTCATACATTAGCAAGAGCACTAGATGGCAGCACTATGTCCTGTCATGTAGTACTAATGTTATACATTAGCAAGAGCACTAGAGGACAGTACTATTTCCTGTCATGTAGTACTAATATTATACATTAGCAAGAGCACTAGATGGCAGCACTATTTCCTGTCATGTAGTGCTTATGGCATACATTAGCAAGAGCACTAGATGGCAGCACTATTTCCTGTCATGTAGTACTAATGTTATACATTAGCAAGAGCACTAGATGGCAGCACTATTTCCTGTCATGTAGTACTAATGTTATACATTAGGAAGAGCACTAGATGGCAGCACTATTTCCTGTCATGTAGTACTAATGTTATACATTAGCAAGAGCACTAGATGGCAACACTATTTCCTGTCATGTAGTACTAATGTTATACATTAGCAAGAGCACTAGATGGCAGCACTATTTCCTGTCATGTAGTACTATGTTATACATTAGCAGGAGCACTAGATGGCAGCACTATTTCCTGTCATGTAGTACTAATGTTATACATTAGCAAGAGCACTAGATGGCAGCACTATTTCCTGTCATGTAGTACTATGTTATACATTAGCAGGAGCACTAGATGGCAGCACTATTTCCTGTCATGTAGTACTATGTTATACATTAGCAGGAGCACTAGATGGCAGCACTTTTTCCTGTCATGCAGTACTAATGTTATACATTAGCAAGAGCACTAATTGGCAGCACTATTTCCTGTCATGTAGTACTATGTTATACATTAGCAGGAGCACTAGATGGCAGCACTATTTCCTGTCATGTAGTACTAATGTTATACATTAGCAAGATCACTTGATGGCAGCACTATTTCCTGTCATGTAGTACTATGTTATACATTAGCAGGAGCACTAGATGGCAGCACTATTTCCTGTCATGTAGCACTAATGTTATACATTAGCAAGAGCACTAGATGGCAACACTATTTCCTGTCATGTAGTACTAATGTTATACATTAGCAAGAGCACTAGATGCCAGTACTATTTCCTTTCATGTAGTACTAATGTTATACATTAACAAGAGCACTAGATGGCAGCACTATTTCCTGTCATGTAGTACTAATGTTATACATTAGCAAGAGCACTAGATGGCAGCACTATTTCCTGTCATGTAGTACTATGTTATACATTAGCAGGAGCAATAGATGGCAGCACTATTTCCTGTCATGTAGTACTATGTTATACATTAGCAGGAGCACTAGATGGCAGCACTATTTCCTGTCATGTAGTACTAATGTTATACATTAGCAAGAGCACTAGATGGCAGCACTATTTCCTGTCATGTAGTACTATGTTATACATTAGCAGGAGCACTAGATGGCAGCACTATTTCCTGTCATGTAGTACTAATGTTATACATTAGCAAGATCACTTGATGGCAACACTATTTCCTGTCATGTAGTACTATGTTATACATTAGCAGGAGCACTAGATGGCAGCACTATTTCCTGTCATGTAGTACTATGTTATACATTAGCAGGAGCACTAGATGGCAGCACTATTTCCTGTCATGTAGTACTAATGTTATACATTAGCAAGAGCACTAGATGGCAGCACTATTTCCTGTCATGTAGTACTAATGTTATACATTAGCAAGAGCACTAGATGGCAGTACTATTTCCTTTCATGTAGTACTAATGTTATACATTAACAAGAGCACTAGATGGCAGCACTATTTCCTGTCATGTAGTACTAATGTTATACATTAGCAGGAGCACTAGAGGGCAGCACTATTTCCTGTCATGTAGTACTATGTTATACATTATCAAGAGCACTAGAGGACAGTACTAGTTCCTGTCATGTAGTACTAATGTTATACATTAGCAAGAGCACTAGATGGCAGCACTATTTCCTGTCATGTAGTACTAATGTTATACATTAGCAAGAGCACTAGATGGCAGCACTATGTCCTGTCATGTAGTACTAATGTTATACATTAGCAAGAGCACTAGAGGACAGTACTATTTCCTGTCATGTAGTACTAATGTTATACATTAGCAAGAGCACTAGATGGCAGCACTATTTCCTGTCATGTAGTGCTTATGTTATACATTAGCAAGAGCACTAGATGGCAGCACTATTTCCTGTCATGTAGTACTAATGTTATACATTAGCAAGAGCACTAGATAGCAGCACTATTTCCTGTCATGTAGTACTAATGTTATACATTAGCAAGAGCACTAGATGGCAGCACTATTTCCTGTCATGTAGTACTAATGTTATACATTAGCAAGATCACTTGATGGCAGCACTATTTCCTGTCATGTAGTACTATGTTATACATTAGCAGGAGCACTAGATGGGAGCACTATTTCCTGCCATGTAGTACTATGTTATACATTAGCAGGAGCACTAGATGGCAGCACTATTTCCTGTCATGTAGTACTAATGTTATACATTAGCAAGATCACTAGATGGCAGCACTGTTTTCTGTCATGTAGTTCTCCAGACATGTGTATTCTACCTACCTATGTATCTCTTTAACAAAGCATAATAAAAGAACAAAGCAAATTTGATCATAGAAGTAAATTGGAAACTTTTTTTAAAATTGGATTCTCTATCTGAATTACGAAAGAAAAAAAATTGTGTTTCTTGCCCCTTTAAGCCAAACCCTGCCCCCCCCCATAATGCACCTTGGTACATTTTACAAGAAAATTACTGTCTTGCAGAATGTCCTGTAGACTGTAAGCTCCTTGGAACAGGGCCCTCTTCCTCTTGTACTTAATCTGTTTAGTGTATTTTTTTTGCATCTTATAACAAATCCTTGTCATTGTATACCCCTATCTCTGTACCCAGCGCTACAAAATATGTACCATCTTCTCCTGTGATCAACTCAGCTGCAATAGACACACAAATATTTAATAGAATATTTAATTTATATCAATGCAAGGGTTTATAAGTGTTTAGCCAATGTAGTTAAACAATTATGTATCTAATTATGAATTCTTTATTAATTTTATATTACAAGATTAAAAGGGATTTGAAACCCAAAATTTTTATTTTTGTGATTCAGACAGAACACAATTTTTAAAAAGTTTCCAATTTACTTTTCTTTGTTGAAGAGATACCTAGGTAGGGGTCTGGAGCACTAGGAAATAGAGGTGCCATTTAGTGCTCTTGTAAATTGATACCATTCTTGCTATCATTTAGTGCTCCAGACACATGCACACTCCTGAGGTTACATCCCAGCTTTTCAACAAACGGTACAAAAAGAACAAAATAAATGTGCTAATAGAAGTAAAGTAGAAAGTTATTTAAAATAGAATACTCTGCATAATGAAAGAAAGAAAATTGGATTTCATGTCCCTTTAAGGAGTAATATTTATAGATACCTTAGTCCAGAAGCACAGCTCTTAAACCAGATTATATTTTAATACAAAATAGTATGGAAGTGCAGTATGACTACATTTCAGGCTCCTTGCCCTTAATCATGTCATGACATCTGTCAGTGTTGCGCAGCTCTAGCCTTTTTCTTGGGACGCCAAGGACTGTCCCGCCTGTGGTAAGTGCCACTTATCTAATCTTGCAAACCTCTGCTCTGGGATATTTTCTATCATTCCGGCTCCACGCTGGAATAACAAGACTACTGGCCGAGTTTGGTCTGATAGAGGAGTATCCCACGAGCATTACAATCAGGATATGGATAGATAACTTGTAAAGAAAGGAAATATAACTCTACAATGCATTTAATGGTGAATTACATCAGTACTACAAGAATAAAGGTATAGAAAGGTTAAATTGAGTCACATCCTGAAGGATAAAGCAGGCGAATCATGTAAGAGCAGCACCCAAAAGGTCTGCTTATAGAGGGAAAAAACCTCAACAGCTGTTCAGAAGAACTCCAACTGGCTGCCTTGATTCTCCAGTCTCTTCCAATGTTGTGAATGTCAAAGTGGTAGAGACCATTCAGGTGCAGATGCCCTTAGTGCTGCAGTAGGAGGTGCATGAGTGTAACGTATTTCAGAAAGTATAAGAAAAGTCTGGTTATCTGAGATGACAAATAGTGTGATTGGGTAGCCCTTTCTGTAGCATGGTTAATAGTATAGTATGTTGAGAGACTATGGGAGGAAAAATACATGGAAAAACCTTCTAATTTTTCAGAGAGGATGTCTTTGGTATTAGGAAGTGTCCCCATTACTATTTCTTCAAATGTATAATAGTGGAACTATGCCACCATATCACAGGGTTGAGTAGACAGTTCATGATAAGCTCTGTACTTGGAGCCCAAAAGTCCCCTGGAAGATGTCATAGAGGAAAAAAAGAAAAGCTAGAGTTAGTGATGGATTCTAAAATTCTTTAATGTTGTCTGTTGTTGCACCATAACCTTTTTTAAGGTCAGGAAATTTAGATTTCAAGAAGACCACTTGATCAACCAAGTTCTGGGAGTATGACTGGAAAGATTTCCCTGCTCACACTAAATACTGTCTGTTCACCTATTGAGGAGATATTTCTTCTTAATTCAATGATAGAAGATGTAAGGCCCATGGAAATAAATTTACAATAGTCCTACATAAGCTGTTTCAGATAGGTCATATTATGGACATTACTGGAAGGTTCCTGTAGACCCCTAGGCAGTAGTCTTCAATCAGGAGATCATGAAGAATTAGAAACCCCATCCCAAATGATACACAACAGTACACATGGTGTAGATTAGCAGATTTAGATTTCTTGCAGTATGACAAGGGCATCCTGAGCTGGCAAAAGGTATCTTCCAAGCAATCAAATATGTGCAGGTGGTCAGAAATAGAAAGCTAAGGTAGCTATAGGTGAGCAGGTAGAAGAATTGTGTGGTAAATGGGTGGCACAAACAAATAACTAGGAAACAAATCTTAAGGCCGCAAGAGCGGAAAGGGGACGTCAATTTGTTTTTTTTCTCCCTCTTCTCCTAGGCACCTAACTATGACTGGACCATCTGTTGTCTACTAAACACTGCAGCTCCCACACTCCCACTGTATGATGGGGCAAACAAGTTCTGTTATGAGGATCAATTCAGGCCCATTCAGCAGAAAGGTACATGGCCCCAGCTTCAAGGCCAAGGTAACATGACCAAAATGACGATATCTATAAGAACTCATTCTTGTATGTCTGCATAAGCAAGGTGCAGCTTCTCTACTTCCATCCTCAGAAGCCTCCCAACCATTTGATGCCCTGAAGTCATCTGACACGTAGTTATGGAAGGTTTGTTTTTCTGATGGTTAGAAACCACTGTTGCAACTGGTTCCCAATCTGGTAAGTGGCTTCTTGGTTCAGAGGGCTAACTGGGGCAATTAGTATGCTGTTGCCTGACAACTCTGCAAATGCTGTAGGATTTCCACTGTCCCTGATAGATGCATTATAGGTCTGTCATGAAAATGTCATGTTTGTACAGACCTATACAATGTTGCAATAAATGTGGGCTGAATGAGGTTAGTAAAACATACATATTTGGTATCTATACACTCAGGGCACATTGGGCATTCTTACTGACTGTTTATTTTCTTTCAAAAATCTTCTGAGAATCTGAAATAAACTGTTTGGGTAATATCCGTTTTACCCAGGTAATCCTAGGATTACCCAATATCTGACTTTACCCGCAACATAGATAGGTAGATAGATATTATATGTATATATAAAATATAAATATATACATGCACAGTACATCTCCCCATAGCATAAAGATATCAGAGACATAGTACTCACCTATTAATTCAGAAGCAGTGAAGAGGTTAATCCTATCCTCACCTGATGTGATTAAGCATGTTTGCACTTTCTCTGATTTCCACATTCCAGAAGCTGTTCATTTTTATGCAAATGGTCTTTATTAGTCAGGAACAAAAGAAGGATGAGCGTGAGCAGCAGTGCGAAAAAAAATCTCTGACCTCCAGCTCTGTCCCAAGGATTAACCTCTGTGCTCTCCTCTTGAAAGAAAAAAATGCTTTACCTTAAATAAATTCATACAGTCTCTGTGATGTTTCAGGGTTTAGAAATAACAGCAACAATGACGCAGGCTGTAATAATAAAAGAGGCAATATCCTGGGGCTGTTGTTTTTTATATAAAGAAAGTGCATTGTCAGAAGGGAAACAGTATATATATTATTTAAGTCCAATTTCTGGGATAACTATATAATAATAGTAACCTTAAATCCTGATATGTTTTGTGTTCTATGTTTCAATGCACATATTAGCAGACTGAATATAGAAGGTATATACTGAATACTCTCAAAATTGTGTAGAGTTAAATTCCAACTTCCATTATCAAATTTTTGGTCTATTCCCATTGACAACATTATGGTCTACTTACCTAATACGGCGCCAGATTACAAGTGGAGCGCTAAATATCGCTTTCATGAAAGCGATATTTGCGCTCCACTGTGTAATACTAACGCACACTAATGTGTGATGGGATTACAAGTTCACAGTAATTGCTGGGAAGTATTGCACTCATGAGAGTGCACTTCCATAGACTCCTATGGGAGCCTCGTTCTGATGCCGTCTCTAACGGCATCAGAACTTCAGCGAAGGGATGGCAACAATTTTAGTTTTTTTTCTAACTCTCGACTACCACAAAGTTTAGCCCCAAAATATTGCCTAGTGCAGTCATTTTATTAAAAAATAAAGATGCTGCTATCTTTATTTTTTAATAAAATTCACAACCGTATTTTGGGGGCATTTGGGGGACATTTATAAAATGAACCAGAGATCTGATCTTTGATTAATTTTATAGTCGTTAACTGCTACCGCGAGCTTGCGGTAGAAATAGCCAGCCACTTGAAATGGCTGATTAATTATTGCGCAGCCATAAACTGGCAAATTTTCATTTAGTGCTCCATTTGTAATCTGCCCACAGGTAGAAAACTCTTTATCTAAACTGCTTATTACCGGAAAAGGATTGGATTTCAGAATAGTTAGGATTTTGGAATATTTGTATCTGTAAAATGGGACAGTTTGGATAGGGGATGGGGCCAGTTGTAAGCAAAAATATTTTATGTAATTTAGATAATATTTACATGTCATAATGCAGCTTATACATGCAACCTAAAGGTAGTTTTATACTTTTGTATACATAGGGGTATATTTACCAAGCAACAGATGCTGCTTATTCCGCACGAACCTTCCGGCTCACCGGAAACAGGAGTTAAAAAGCAGCGGTTATAAGACCCCTGCTCCTTAACTCATCCGCCACCTTTTAGGCGGCAGACTGCAATTATCTAAATCAGATACAATCAGGATGATTGACACCCCCTGCTAGCAGCCGATTGGCAGCAAATCTACAGGGGACGGCATTGTACAAGCATTTAGCGATGCAGGGCAGACATGATTCGCTATAGCGAATCATGTCCCCCCGGGGTTTGATAAATCTACCCCCATAGTATCATAAAAAAGATAGTACAGTACTGTAATCAGAAAAGTTGTTGTTTTAAATAAATATAGACTATTTTGCATTTTAGAACACAAAAAAACAAAACAAAGACACAGGCAGAGAAAATTGTGATCTACAGACAGGGAAAATTTGTAATTTCTGATAATTTTATTTAAAAAAAACAACAACTTTGGATTCCAGAATGTTTGAATTTTAGAATTCCGTATTTGGGGATTTGTGCCATTCAACATAACTCTTATGGAAGCCAAAGTGAATTTGTTCTTCAAACATAGTCATGACTAAGGGCTGATTGTTGGCCCGAAATGTTGTCACTTTGGACCCTGCGATGAAACAATAAAGGTCCTGTTTTAAGGAAAATTGGAGGCTGGAACTCATCTTTATTTTCTGGTTTGTGATTCTGGAGGTGGCTGATCAAAGGTTCTGTGCCCAATACTGAGTGCTGTTTTCCAACGATAAGAGTTTTTGAGGAATCTCACCATACCAAACAGCTTTAGAGAATCAGGGCCTATATAGGGTAGTGCAGTCATTGTTAACTCTGATAGATAAGCAGGCTATGGGGCCTATGTATTATTGCGCGAGCGGACATGATCCTATATTGCGGATCATGTCCGCTGCACATCAATATGTCTGTATTTATCATTGCACCAGCAGTTCTTGTGAACTGCTGGTGCAATGCCGCCCCCTGCAGATTTGCGGCTAATCAACCGCTAGCAGGGGATGTCAATCAACCCGATCGTATTCGATCGGGTCGATTTCTGGCGATATCTGTCCGCGGCCTCAGAGCAGGCGGACAGGTTATGGAGCAGTGGCCTTTAGACCGCTGCTTCATAACTTCTGTTTCCAGCGAGCCTTGATAAATAAGCCCCTATGAGTTTAAAAACATTATTCTGAGAAGGGGTTCATTTTCTTCAAGCGACTGCTAAAGAAGTAATGGAGAGGTTGCATTGGGCATATGCAGACTCTGGTGCTTATAGGTATGGTACTCAGATGACCCTATGTTTTCTCACTCAAAGGCGCTCACTGGGATGCACCTTCTTTAAAGCTTTAGCTTGGTATCCTCAATATTATGTTTATTGAACACAGTAGGAAATAGAAAACAGAATTTCAGTGCTACGGAATTTGGGAGTGCTATGCAAATAAAGGATAATAATAATATTTATTCATCACATGGCTGAATAGGGAATATGGCTATAGGAAACTCTTAACTGTGTTATTATAAAAAATATGATATTGATTATCCACAACAGAATAAACATAATAGCTGAATTACGAAAATAAAAAAAATAACCCCACACACAGGTTGGCATCATTTGGTGCAAATATGGTTCCTATGACCTTTCCCTCAGTTTACAAATAAAAATAATTGAAAATCAAATAATTTTGATAGAAGCTAAATTAAATTAAATTTGTGTTTAATGTGCATTAAATATCAATGCCTGTAGTAATCGGTCTACTGTACAAATTCATTTTATTTTTGTGGATTTTCGACAAATTCCTGCCCAAGCAAGTGATCACTGTCCTGTTTATTACGGGTAGCATCTAATAGTTGGAGCAAATCAGGTTTAAAGAGACATCAAATCTGAAAGCTTTCTTTCATGATTCAGATAGAGCATTCAATTTTAAACAACTTTCCAATTTACTTATATTATCTATTTTGCTTTGTTCCCTTTGTATCTTTTGTTGATAGGCATATCTAAGTAGGCTTCAGCACAGCAATGAACTACTGTGAGTTAGCTGTAGCTGTTGATTGGTGGCTGCAGATATATGGATTCTCGTCATTGGCTCATCCAATTTGTTCAGTTAATTCCCAGTGGTGCATTGCTACTCCTTCAACAAGAAATACAAATGGCTAGATTACGAGTTGTTCGTTAGGCTTAAAAAGCAGCATTGGCCGGTCCTAACACTGCTTTTTAACGCCCACTGGTATTACGAGTCTTGAAGTTACAGGTTTACCGCTCACTTTTTTTTTTTTTTTTTTTTAATTTTTTATTTGGTTTGAAAAAAATAAAAGTGACAACTGGGGCACGCAGGCCCCCTGTTCCAAAAGATATAAACAAGAGATTCGGACACGCAGGTCCGAAATAATACACAAACTGGAAAAGGTACTATGAATAAGCTATATAGGACCCTTGAAGCAAGAAACAAAACATTAAATGAAGTAAATCAATAAAGAAGTCCCCAAGGGTCCCGACAGGAACAGATAGTATCCCCACAGCATGCAAATAATCATGGTATGAAATCATATTTCCCTGCTCGGGTAAAAAACAAGTTAAAACTAGTCAGTGGAGAAATTAATACTGCTTTGGGATGGGAAAGTTTGCGGCGAAAATAGTTCGCCCACTTTGAACCTTGGCGTGGGTTCTATAGATATAAGGGTGGGTGGGGAGATGAAATGGTATGAGGTACCTAGTGGAAGTAACATAAAAATGAAAATGATTGGGTGTAGCACATTGTAAGGGTAATGGGTGAGCCCATACCCTCTTTTATAATATAATGAGCCTGAGACTAATATGGGTTGCATAAAACTGGACCCCCTACATGAACATTATGGGACCTTGCTGCACAACATAACTAGGCTGAACAGATAAAGCCTACAGCTATCCTATGGGAATAGGTTATCTCCCTAATAATACGTCATCCGACTTCAAATAGGATTCCCATGTTAATGGAAATCAACACTTTCAGCATTGCTACCTCTCACTGTGTAATGAAAACCTAAGTTAATTGTGTTTAGGTTGACATATGTATGGGTTAGCTTACCTTTGTGTGAACTCCCCCAGGACCCTGGCCACTGGACCAGAAGGAGAAACACAAGTTATGTAGAAATTGTCTCGGATAATAGAGAAATGATAATAATGTATCAAAGTATAATAGTAACATATGAAAATCCCATCTAGGGGCCCCCTCAAACCCCCAGACCGGACAGAAACATAAAAAGGATTTATCAGTATCATTGAATTTATTATATCGGTAACCTATGCCCAATACGGTAGTAAGGTGACTTTTGCGACCTCCACGTCTCGGACCCACATGAAAATGCCTCTCCTGGGGTTCCCCACTAACCCACAGAATAGGTGAAAAGACGTGGCGTCCGCAACCAATATCCCAGGTGCTATCAGTAACCAGCATAATAGTAGCAAAACAGCGAGGTAGATTAATTTTAAGATCTCGCTTCTAAAATAACCAACCCTCCTTCTAACGGCTCTGAAGTAGTCTCAATGGAGTTTCATTCAATGAGAAAGTGAAATGACCCAGATAATATAATTAAAGGTTTAGTATGCCTAATTTAGGGCCCTTGCCACTAGCAACGACATTACAAGATCAGACAATGTGAAAGGATAGAATACTCTCTCTCGCGAAGAAAAATAAATAAATATGCACATCCCCTAATCTAGTTTCCTGACACCTCGGCAAACAGATGTGTAATATTTGTCCCAACAGGAAGTTTGTGTAGAATTAACAGCCCCATCAAGTATATGGCATATGAGATTAGGTGGTTCAGTAAACATATAGGCTATATCCCATGTAACAGTTAATTTGTACAGATAGAGGACAAGAATAGGGGATTCAAGATAGCCATTTCAAATCAGGTTTTGTAATTCTTATGCTGACTTATTGTACACCAGTAACTTGGCAACATTTCCACAGTAAACTATACGGTCTTGAAAGCTAAAAGAAAGTTCCTAAAGTAGCTTGTGATACAGTGAGCTGTTATCAGGACTAAGATTTGTGGACATTAAGATGCAACATTCATGCCTACAGTAGCTAAGTAGTCAGCACCCATCTAAAGACTATCTGTATTCCCCTGCATTCATAAACTGCAAGTATATTTACAATGACTTTATGCTATTAGTATCTAAGAGCCAGCACAGGCTCATTATCAGGCAATACACAGCATGCAATAAAAAATCTCAAACTATCGGTGAATGGATTATAGCTAAGGCAAATAAGTCGTTACACTTGAAGAGCAGTAGTTCAGACCTGTGGTCATCATATTCTCTTATCTCAAGAGCTCTAAAAAATGTAATCGTAATCAAAAGCTTAAGTTTTAAACCTGTAGTTATATCCAATGAGAAGCAAAGAGTCCAGTCGGGAGATATCCTAGATTTACAAAGGACTAGTACTTTGTTCTAACAGGAGCAGTCGTAATCAATAGTTCAAGGCTTAAGCCTACAGTTATATCCAGTGAGAAGCCATGAGTCCATTCGGGAGACAGCCTGAATTTACAAAGGACCAGTACTTTCATCCTACTCCAGTCTTATTGCTAGGGCACCAGGCAGGAGAAAATATAGGACGCAGTCTTACCAGCTCTAGAAGTAGCAGCTCTTGTCTCATGTAGGTCGCTTCCATTTTTGTTTCTATCATCAGTTCCAAAGATAACTGTCGTTGAGCCTCTGGCTTCTGCACATAGCCCATGCCACATTCTACTGCTGCAGGCTTACCCGCAGGCCTCTGAGTGATCAGTCGCACCATTGCGTGGTCTCGACCTGCTGCTCTATTATCTCGCCCTGCTTGTACCTCTACAGTCAACTCACTGCGGGCCAAAGTAAATGAAGGCGCTTCCTTCTTAGTGGGCTCCCGACTTTTGGGGTCAAATACAACCCACTTGCTGGGACTCTGGGTGGGGATTTTCCGTCTCCTGTCCCCTTGTAGTGCAGCTGCCGTATCCATCGAGAACCCACGCATGTGGGAGCGTATTACTGCGTTCACCGCTTCTGCCACCTGGGTGAGTTGCGCTGAAAAAAGTGCCTGAAGGGTCTTGTACGACAAATGTGCCATATTTACAGTAGTCAGGGAGTATGTTCCACTTGCTATCATTCACAACGCTTTGCAGAAGGGTCGAGTACCGGTCTCACAAAGGCTCAGACTTCTCGCCTTTGAACTTTTGTTGTGCTTTGTGATGAGTCTCTTTATGTAGAAAGGCTGCGATGGTGCAGCTAGATCCTAGGAATTGTGGCGTAGTTACGGATCTGCTATAACGACTCAATTTTTGTCTTGCCGGGTACCCAAACAGCTGTGGCGATTACATTAATAGCTTGCAGGGATGTTTAGCCATCTATTTATCACTTTGCAGCCGGATAATAGCTCCCTCAATGTTTGAAGATCTAATCTCAGAAGTTTAGCTACTCTGAGCTTCACACTGTTGCGGCCATGTTGGATGTCGGCCGGCTCCGCCCCCCATATACCGCTCACTTTTTTGGCCAGACTTGGAAATACCGTAAATCCGCATACGTAAATTGCATATCCTCTTTATTCAATGGGACTTGCATAGCGCCGGTATTACGAGTCTGCCAAAAAGTGAGCGGTACACCCTCTCCTGTCAAAGTTAAGAGTTTTACACTACAACGCCGTAGCATAAAACTCTTAACTAAAGTGCTAAAACATACACTAACACCCATAAACTACCTATTAACCCCTAAAACGAGGCTCTCCCACATCGCAAACACTAAAAACAATTTATTAACCCCTAATCTGCCGAACCGGACATCGCTGCCACTATAATAAAAATATTAACCCCTAAACCGACGCACTCCCGCCTCGGAAACATTAGTTAAATATTATTAGCCCCTAATCTGCCGGCCCTTACATCGCCGCCACCTACATACATTCATTAACCCCTAATCTGCCGCCCCCAACATCGCCGCCACTATATTAAAGTTATTAACCCCTAAACCTAAGTCTAACCCTAAACCTAACACCCCTAACTTAAATATAATTAAAAGAAATCGAAAAAAAATATTCCTATATTCCTAACTAAATAGTTCCTATTTAAAACTAAATACTTACCTGTAAAATAAACCCTAAGCTAGCTACAATATAACTAATAGCTACATTGTAGCTAGCTTAGGGTTTATTTTTATTTTACAGGCAAGTTTAGGTTTTATTTTACAGGTACTTTTGTATTTATTTTAGCTAGGTAGCTAGTATATAGTTAATAACTATTTACTAACTATTCTACCTAGTTAAAATAAATACAAAGTTGCCTGTAAAATAAAAATAAAACCTAAGATAGCTACAATGTAACTATTAGTTATATTGTAGCTATCTTAGGGTTTATTTTACAGGTAAGTATTTAGTTTTAAATAGGAATAATTTAGTTAATGATAGGAATTGTATTTAGATTTATTTAAATTATTTTTAAGTTAGGGGGGTTAGGGTTAGACTTAGGTTTAGGGGTTAATAAATTTAGAATAGTGGCGGCGATGTTGGGGGCGACAGATTAGGGGTTAATAAAAGGAAATTTATGCTTACCTGATAAATTTATTTCTTCTACGATATGACGAGTCCAAGGATTTCATCCTTACTTGTGGGATATTAACCTCCTGCTAACAGGAAGTGGCAAAGAGCACCGCAGCAGAGCTGTATATATAGCTCCTCCCTTCCCTCTACCTCCAGTCATTCGATTGAAGTTAGGAAGAGAAAGGAAAAGCCAAAGGTGCAAAGTTGACTGAAGTTTAACTAAAAAATAACCTATACCTGTCTCAAAAATGACAGGTTGGGCCGTGGACTTGTCATATCGTAGAAGAAATAAATTTATCAAGTAAGCATAAATTTCCTTTTCTTCTACAAGATATGACGAGTCCACGGATTTCATCCTTACTTGTGGAATACAATACCAAAGCTACAGGACACGGATGAATTGGAGGGACAAGACAACCTAAATGTAATGCACCACTGCTTGAAGAACCTTTCTCCCAAAACCAGCCTCAGAAGAAGCAAAAGTATAAAATGTATAACATTTGGAAAAAGTGTGAAGAGACGACAAAGTTGCAGCCTTGCAAATCTGTTCAACAGAAGCATCGTTTTTAAATGCCCATGAGGAAGCCACAGCCCTAGTAGAACTAGCAGCAATTCTTTCAGGAGGCTGCTGTCCAGCAGTCTCATACGCCAGACGGATGATATTCTTCAGCCAGAAAGAAAGAGAGATAGCCGTAGCTTTCTGACCCCTACGTTTTCCAGAAAAAACAATGAATAATGAAGATGATTGACGGAAATCCTTCAGGGCAGGACCACGTCCAAGTTATGCAACATACACTCCTTCTTAGAAGATGGGTTAGGACATAATGAAGGAACAACAATTTCCTGATTAATATTCTTATTAGAAACAACCTTAGGAAGGAAACCAGGTTTGGTACGTAAAACCACCTTATCCGAATGGAAGATAAGAAAAGGTGAATCACATTGTAATGCTGAAAGTTCCTAAACTCTACGAGCAGAAGAAGTAGCAACCAAAAATAAAACTTTCCAAGATAACAACTTAATATCTATGGAATGCATGGGTTCAAACGGAACTCCTTGAAGAACATTAAGAACTAAATTCAAACTCCAGGGTGGAGTAATTGGTCTAAACACAGGCTTAATTCTGGTTACAGCCTGACAAAAAGACTGAACGTCTGGAGCATCTGCCAAACGTTTGTGTAGTAAAATTGACAAAGCAGAGATTTGTCCCTTTAAGGAACTTGCTGATAACCCTTTCTCCAATCCTTCTTGGAGGAAAGACAGAATCCTAGGAATCTTAACTCTACTCCATGAGTAGCCTCTGGATTCACATCAAAAAATATATTTACGCCATATCTTATGATAGATCTTTCTAGTTACAGGCTTACGTGCCTGAATCAAAGTATCAATGACCGAATCAGAGAACCCCCGCTTAGATAAAATCAAGCGTTCAATCTCCAAGCAGTCAGTTGCAGAGAAACTAGATTTGGGTGTTGGGAGGGTCTCTGAATTAGAAGGTCCTGCCTCAATGGAAGCTTCCACGGCGGCAGAGAGGACATATCCACTAGATCAGCATACCAAGTCCTGTGAGGCCACGCAGGCGCAATTAGAATTACTGAAGCCCTCTCCTGTTATATCCGAGCAATCACCCGGGGTAGGAGAGCAAACGGTGGAAACACATAAGCTAGGTTGAACGACCAAGGCACTGCCAAGGCAACTATCAGTTCGGCCTGAGGATCCCTTGACCTGGATCCGTATCTTGGAAGCTTGGCATTCTGACGAGATGCCATCAGATCCAACTCCGGTCTGCCCCATCTGAGGATCAGAGTGGCAAAGACCTCCGGCTGGAGTTCCCACTCCCCCGGATGAAACGTCTGTCTGCTTAAAAAGTCCACTTCCCAGTTGTCCACTCCTGGGATGTAGATTGCTGACAGATAACAAGAGTGGGCCTCCGCCCACCGAATTATCTTGGATACTTCTGTCATCACTAAGGAACTCCTTGGTCCTCCCTGCTGATTGATGTAGGCCACAGTCGTGATGTTGTCCGACTGAAAGCGAATGAAATTGGCCGAGGCCGAGTGAGGTCACGCCTAAAGCGCATTGAATATTGCTCTCAATTCCAGAATATTGATTGGAAGAAGTGACTCCAACTGAGTCCACACCCCCTGAGCCTTCAGGGAATTCCAGACCGCACCCCAACCTAGAAGGCTGGCGTCCGTTGTCAATATCACCCATGAGGGTCTGCGGAAGCACATCCCTTGGGACAGATGATCCTGAGACAACCACCAAAGAAGAGAGTCTTTTGTCTCCTGATCCAGATCTTTCTGAGGAGACAAATTTACATAATCTCCATTCCACTGTCTGAGCATGCTCAGCTGTAGTGGTCTGAGATGAAAACGAGCAAACGGAATGTTGTCCATTGCTGCTACCATCAATCCAATTACCTCCATGCACTGGGCCACTGATGGCCGAGGATTGGACTGAAGGGCTCGGCATGTATTCAGAATCTTTAACTTTCTGACTTCTGTCAAGAAAATTTTCATAGATATGGAATCTATTAGAGTTCCCAGGAAGGGAACCTTGGTCTGTGGAATTAATGAACTCTTTTCTAGATTCACCTTCCACCCATGAGTCCTTAGAAAGGACAGAACCATGTCTGTATGAGACTTTGTCAGATGGTAAGATGACGCCTGGATCAGAATATCGTCCAGATAAGGCGTCACTGCATTACCCCGCGGCCTGAGAACAGCCAGAAGGGACCCTAAAACCTTTGTGAAGATCCTGGGTGCTGTGGCCAACCCAAAGGGAAGAGCTACAAACTGAAAATGTTTGTCCAGGAAGGCAAACCTTAGGAACTGATGATGATCCTTGTGGATAGGAATATGAAGGTATGCATCCTTCAAGTCTACGGTAGTCATATATTGACCCTCCTGTATCAATGGTAGAATTGTTCGAATAGTCTCCATTTTGAAGGATGGGACTCTGAGAAACTTGTTTAGACTCTTTAGATCTAAAATGGGTCAAAACGTGCTCTCTTTTTTGGGGACCACAAAAAGATTTGAGTAAAACCCCTGTCCCTGTTCCAGTCTTGGAAAGGGACGAATTACTCCCATAGTAGAGAGGTCTTTTACACAACGTAAGAACGCCTCTCTTTTTGTCTGGTCTGCAGACAATCGTGACAGAAGAAACCTCCCCCTTGGGAGAGAACTTTTGAATTCTAGCTGATACCCTTGGGACACGATCTCCAGTGTCCAAGGATCCTGAACATCTCTTACCCAAGACTGGGCAAAGAGAGAAAGTCTGCCCCCGGATCGGGGGTCACCCCTTCATGCTGTTTTGGTAGCAGCAGCGGGCTTCTTGGGTTGTTTACCCTTGTTCCAAGCCTGGTTGGGTCTCCAGACGGACTTGGCTTGAGCAAAATTTCCTTCCTGCTTGGCAGAGGAAGAGGAAGAAGAGGGGACTCCTTTAAAGTTACGAAAGGAACGAAAATTATTTTGTTTACTCCTCAGTTTAGCAGTTCTATTCTGAGGTAGGAAATGACCCTTACCTCCCGTAATGTCAGAAATGATCTCTTTCAAGTCAGGCCCAAATAGGATTTTCCCCTTGAAAGGAATAGCCAAAAGCTTTGATTTAGATGACACATCAGCAGACCAAGATTTTAACCATAACGCTCTACGCGCTAAAATAGCAAATCTGGCATTCTTAGCCGCCAACTTGGCAATCTGAAATGCGGCATCTGTAATAAAAGAATTAGACAGCTTTAGAGCCTTAATTCTATCTAAAATATCCTCTAAGGGAGTCTCAGTCTTAAGGGACTCTTCTAAGGCATCAAACCAGAAGGCCGCCACAGTGGTAACTGGTACAATGCAGGCCGTTGGTTGTAAGAGGAAACCCTGATGAATAAACACTTTCTTTAGAAGACCCTCCAATTTCTTATCCATAGGGTCTTTAAAAGCACAGCTGTCCTCAATAGGAATAGTTGTACGCTTAGCCAGGGTAGATATAGCTCCTTCCACCTTAGGGACTGTTTGCCAAGCGTCCTGAACAGTGTCAGATATGGGATATATCTTCTTGAAATTAGGAGAGGGTGAGAACGGGATACCCGGTCTGTCCCATTCCCTCTTAATAATCTCCGAAATTCTCTTAGGAACCGGAAAAACATCAGTGTAAGCAGGTACCTCTAAGTATTTGTCCATCTTACACAATTTCTCTGGTGGTACCACAATAGAGTCACAGTCATCCAGAGTAGCTAAAACCTCCTGAAGTAACAGACGGAGATGTTCAAGATTAAATCTAAAGGACATGACGTCCGAGTCCGTCTGAGGTAAAGCACTTCCTGAATCGGAAAGTTCCCCTCAGACAGAAGTTCCCTGACCCCCAATTCAGATCCCTGTGAGGGTACATCGGAAATAGCTAACAAAGCATCAGAGGAGTCAGCATTCACATGACCTCTGTCCTACTGCGTTTGCCCTGTAACACTGGCAACTTAGATAATACCTCTGTAAGGGTAGTTGACATAACTGCAGCCATATCCTGCAGAGTAAATGAATTAGACGCGGTTGAGGAACCAGGCGTCACTTGGGTGGGCGTTAAAGGTTGTGACGCTTGGGGAGATGTTAGCGGTATACCCTGATTCTCCTCAGACTGAGAATCATCCTTAGACACATTTTCTTTACATAAAATTTGTGTTTTACATTGTAAGGCCCTCTCAGTACACGAGGGACAAAAAAACAGAGGGGGTTCCACAGTGGCATCTAAACACATACAGCAAGGAGTTTCCTCCTCAGTGTCAGACATGTTAAACAGACTAGCAATATTAATAATAGTCGTACTTTACTAAAAATATTGAGCTCTGAATTCAAATTGTATGCGAAAAGTTAATGCAATAAAATTGTACTGCTCCTTAAAATTTTAAAAGCACTACTTTTTCTGATATCTGCAAAAAATGTTTTTGGAAAAGAAAATATTATTTTAAAGTGCCCAAAATACTCTCAGTATTGCATCCACTTGCTATATATGTAATAAAACAGTATATATCAATTATAACAGGAATTTATTTATTATCTAAATTTGGCCCCTGCACCACGCCACAGCTCTGCTGTGGCGCCTACCTGCATCCGGAATGCACTTGATGTAGTCTGATAAGCTTGAAAAACCCTTCGATAGGTAGAGACAACTTAGGCCCACCAGAGCCCCAGCCTCTGCTTGGTATGCGATCCGGATGATACTGCGCGTCTGAGTGCGCAAAAATAGGCCCCTCCCACCGTGGGCGTTACTCTAATCCTGACTAAGACCCGCATGGGTCGCAAGTAAAAACAACATGTCGACTTGTAATAAAAAACATAAGCCATGTGCCCTCTTGTATACATAGAAAAACATTGTAACACTGCACACCTTCAGGCCAGTAAAACAGTTAACAGCCCTTAAGCAAATCGCAACTCCCAGCGTCCAGCCCAAAATAAGCCTCAAAGTTATATTTACATACTTTGACAAATAATATAAAGGGATTCCAGGTACACCATTTCCTGTCATATAGTGCATACTGCTTACCATTCCCCATATAGGAAAAAATGTCAGCCTGTTCTGATGCATCAAGTTTCCCCAGAAACAAAAGGCTGAACATACCTCAATGCTGCTTGAAGCAAGACACCGTTCTCCACACTGAAGATTTTCTTACACTACCTTAAACTGTGCTGTGGGAACCATCATGGATCTTAGATAATGTTTACTAAGATCATCAACATCAGGGCAGAAAATAAGATGTCTCCACTCCTCTTCTGGAAAGCAATAGACTGACAATTTACCCCTGAGAAAAATAGTACTCACTGGCACCATTTTAAAATAAAAAAAACTTCTTGATTGAAGATCTAAACTAACACCTCACTTTACCTCTTCCTATTACTAACACAGGCAAAGAGAATGACTGGGGGTGGAGGGAAGGGAGGAGCTATATATACAGCTCTGCTGTGGTGCTATTTGCCACTTCCTGTTAGCAAGAGGTTAATATCCCACAACTAAGCATGAAAGCCGTGGACTTGTCATATCTTGTAGAAGAAATATAATGTAGGTGGCGGTGATGTTGGGGGCAGCAGATTAGGGGTTCATAAGTATAATGTAGGTGGCGGCGGTGTCAGGAGCGGCAGATTAGGGGTTAATAGTTATAATATAGGTGTCGGCGATGTCCAGAGTGGCAGATTAGGGGTTAATAAGTGTAGGTAGGAGGCGGCGACATTGGGGGCGGCAGATTAGGGGTTAATAAATATAATTTAGGTGTCGGCGATGTTGGGGGCAGCAGATTAGGGGTTCATAAGTATAATGAAGGTGACGGCGGGGTCCGGAGGGGCAGATTAGGGGTTAATAAATATAATGTAGGTGTCGGCGATGTCGAGGGCAGCAGATTAGGGGTTAATAAGTGTAAGATTAGGGGTGTTTAGACTCGGGGTTCATGTTAGGGTGTTAAGTGTAAACATAAAATGTATTTCCCCATAGGAATCAACGCTCACTTCTTGTCTGGTTTGTAAAAACCCGTAATACCAGCGCTGTCTGTAAGTGAGCGGTGAGCATAAACTGCTCGTTAGCACCGCACAGCCTCTAACGCAAAACTCGTAATCTAGGTGAAAGAGTATTAATCGATTTTGATAATAGAAGTAAATTGGAACGTTGTTTAACATTGTATCTGAATCATGAAAGAAGAGTTTTGTGTTTCATGTCCCTTTAAATCAGTTTGTGGGATTATGAGGAGGGGTGAGAAGTACTCTCTGACAACTAGAATATGGTTTAACCCCTTAAGGACCAATGACGGAATTATTCCATCATGAAACATTTGAGCAAACTGAAGCTGTGTCCTTAAGGGGGTTAAACAATTCAACAAATCTATACACGTTTGCTTTAATAACCAACTGCCTAAGGAAACATCTGGAAGAACCAAGAAGCCCATTGCATATTTGTATAATTACAGCCTGTGTTTAATAATAACAATAATAATAAACACTAATGATTAAATACAATTATATTTTCTCTCTCTTCTTGCAGAATGGTTGACCTGGGATCACTATTGAATTAGCTAAAGACTACATTTGTGGGTGCTTGATAATCCCATTGCCTGTTGGGACACACTTGTGTTTTATCTTCTTGGAAGTGCTTGAGTGTGTATTTTATACTTAGGAGGATAATGCACTGTGGTGTGAAGGCTTTTTTTATGGCTTATTGTTTTAAGAGAATTTATCTTGTCTCAAAATAATCTTGGTTTTTGGAAGGAGCATCAATCATGAAAGTGTGACTAAAGGATCATACCATTATCTGTTGAGTGGGTGTAAATCCTTCCACCTAAAGTGCTGATTACTTCATTGTATTTAAAGCTGGATAAAAATGCAAAAATTATGTTGTAAACATATTAACACATATATATTTACATCTGCTGCCCATCGCTGCGTGACTTCCCCCTTTGCTTGCTCTAGTTCTCATGCTGTGTTATTTATTGCCCGTTTGAGGGCGCGCAATAAATTTGCACTCCACTTGTAATCTAGCCCTTCATGTTTTAAAATCAGGTCCGGAATCGAAGCGATATTTTAGATGGACTTTAATTGATCACTTCTAATAAAGATGCGCTGTAACTTACCTTTTTATCTAGCCGTGCCGTTCTAATACCCCACGCTACGGCCGCCCACTTTGAATCTCATTTTTTTTTGTGAGCTAATGGTTTGAACTGTTCTTCAATCGGCGCACTAACTACAAAAAAAGTGTTGTATGGCTAAGTTAAAGGGACAGTCTACTCCAGAGTTTTTATTGTTTAAAAAGATAGATAATCCCTTTATTACCCATTCCCCAGTTTTGCATAACCAATATGGTTATATTAATATACTTTTACCTCTGTGATTATCTTGTATCCAATCCTCTTCTGACAGCGTCCTTATTTCAGTTCTTTTGACAGACTTGCATTTTAGCCAATTAGTGCCCTCTCATAAGTAACTCCACGGGCGTGAGCACAGTGTTATTTATATGGCACACATAAGAGGCGGCCTTCAAGGGCTTAGCAATTAGCATATGAGCCTACCTAGGTTTAGCTTTCAACTAAGAATACCAAGAGAACAAAGCAAAATTAATGGTAAAAGTAAAATGGAAAGTTGTTTAAAATTACATGCCCTATCTGAATCATGAAAGTTTAATTTTGACTAGACTGTCCCTTTAAGTTAAATACTGCGCTTATATTACAAGTTGAAAACATAATTTATGCTTACCAGATAAATCCCTTTCCTTCCGGATAGGGAGAGTCCACGGCTTCATTCCTTACTGTTGGAAAATTAAACACCTGGCCAACAGGAGGAGGCAAAGACACCCCATCCAAAGGCTTAAATATCCCTCCCACTTTCCTCATTACACCAGTCATTCTGCCGAGGGAAGAAGGAAAAGTAGGAGAAACCTTAGGGTATAAATGGTGCCCGAAGAATAAAATAAATAATAGGGCACCGCCCATAGACAAGAAGAAACGGGCGGGGGCCGTGGACTCTCCCTATCCAGAAGGAAAGGAATTTATCTGGTAAGTATAAATTATGTTTTCCTTCCTAAGATAGGGGGAGTCCACGGCTTCATTCCTCACTGTTGGGAAAACTATACCCAAGCTTCAGAGGACACTGAATGAATAACGGGAGGGAACAAAAAGTGACGGACCCTATTCTGGGGGCACCACAGCCTGCAAACCTTTTCTCCCGAAAGCTGCTTCAGCCGAAGCAAAAACATCAAACTTGTAAAAATTTTAAAAAGTATGTAAGAAGGACCAGGTTGCCGCCTTACAAATATGATCCATAGAGGCCTCGTTCTTAAAGGCTCAAGAGGAAGCCACTGCTCTAGTGGAATGAGCCGTTATCCTCTCAGGAGGACGATGTCCCGCTGTCTCGTAAGCTAAGCGGATGACACTCCCAGACATCCCAACTCTCCCTGAAGTTCAGGGAGTCTCCTTGATTGTAATAGTGGCTCCCTGATGCCAGCAAATGGAATGCAATCTCCCTGAAACTCCAAGTACCATGATCCAATGTGGCCCAAATCCGGAAAAGTGTTTCTTTAAAGGGACACTGAACCCAATTTTTTTCTTTCCAGATTCAGATAGAGCATTACATTTTAAGCAACTTTCTAATTTACTCCTATTATCAAATGTTCTTCATTCTCTTGGAATTTTTATTTGAAATGCAAGACTGTAAGTTTAGATGCCGGACCATTTTTGGTGAACAACCTGGGTTGTCCTTGCTGATTGGTGGATACATTCATCCACCAATAAAAAAGTGCTGACCAGAGTTCTGAAGAAAAAAAACCTTAAATGCCTTCTTTTTCAAATAAAGATAGCAAGAGAACAAAGAAAATGTGATAATAGGAGTAAATTAGAAAGTTGCTTAAAATTGCATGCTCTATCTGAATCATGAAACAAAACATTTGGGTTCAGTGTCCCTTTAAGGAATGCCTTTAGGTGCTGGGACGTTATAGAACCCTCAAAGCATGCATCAATAACGAAAAAGCCACCACTGGTTTTAATAAAATAAAAACAAATACTACCAACAAGTGTACGATCACTGGAAAATAGGTTTGTTGTATGTGGTTGTGCAATAAAGCTACATTTTTTTAATGTGACTTTAGTGGGAAGCTACTTTAATGATAAGTCTCTATCTTATTTAGGGTTTCAAGGGGTCCAATATATAACTGGGAGGGGGAGGTGGGTGGCGGCACAGTAGCGGGTGAAGCCATCTCCCTGAAATGAATTTTTGCAGGTTGGGATGTCTGCACTCCTTAACCAAAAAGATACGGAAGTCAAAGTAGCCTTCTGCCCCTTACGCTTCCCCGAATAGAAAACAAACAAAGAGGAAGATTGTCTAAACTCCTTAGTAGCCTTAAGATAGAACTTCAAGGTGCGAACCACATCCAAATTCTGATGTAAGCGTTGCTTCGATGAAGAAGAATTAGGACACAAGGAAGGAACCACAATCTCCTGATTGATGTTGCGATCTGACACAACCTTAGGAAGAAAACCTAATTTAGTACGTAAAACTGCCTTATCTGCATGAAAAATCAGATAAGGGGGCTCACATTGCAAAGCAGAGATCTCAAAAACTCTGCGGGCAGAGGCAATAGCCAATAAAAAGAGAACCTTCCAAGATAATTTTTTTTAATTAATTTTTTTAATTTTTTTTTTTTTTTTTTATAATTTGCTTCATGTTCACAAAATTTTTAACTGACCATGTATGCTCTAGATCCAGATGCAATGCATATTGTAAAAAAGAGAACACTTTTAATTACCTTGCATGAATTAACCTATGTACCTTTAAACTCTACAAACCTCTGCATAACATTTAGACAAAGCTCAGATACACAGGTATATACCATTGCAAACACTAATAATAATAGCTTAAAAGTAAAAAGTTCTTGGTTAATTAGGGAAATAAACACTCAATCCTTTATATTTTAATCAAGTAGGAAACACAGTTCATAAATAATGTTATTACTTAGTTTTTTGCAGCTGCTTACTGTTTATACCAGTGTTTTTCAACCAGTGTGCCGTGAGAGATCCTCAGGTGTGCCGTGTGAGATCCTCAGGTGTGCCACGGCAGACTGACAACAGTGTGACATATTTTTTAAACTTTGCTTGTTTTTTACTCCCAGTGCAGGGGTAGTTTGTAGGAGGCATGGCATAACAGCACAATACATACAGTATGTGTGCGTTTGTGTGTATGTATATATATATATATGCTGTATTAGGCTACAATGTGTGATTTGTTTAAATTTTGGGATGGTGGTGTGCCACAGGATTTTTTAATGTAAAAAAGTGTGCCACGGCAAAAAAAAGGTTAAAAATCACTGGTTTATACGGTGGATAAGTGGACAACATCCAGCGATGGGAGTGACAAGTAAAAAATCTCTCAGTTTGTGGAGGTTTGGTGGGTGGTACTCCCTTGGAGTTAACAGTTATATATTTTATTTTTCCTCTTTACAGTTTAGTTTAATTATTTTACAGTTATCAAATAGATCTGCTTGGGGATCTATTTGATCCGCTGTCGGCATTTATCATTGCACCAGCAGTTCTTGTGAACTGCTGGTGCAATACCGCCCCCTGCAGATTTGCGGCCAATCGGCCGCTTGCAGGGGGTGTCAATCAGCCCGATCGTATTCGATCGAGCTGATTGCTGTCCGCCACCTCAGAGGTGTTGCATTATTCCAATTTACTTCTATAGTATCCAATTTATGATTTAGGCGGTGTATACAAGCAAATTACTATATCAGGGGCCTCAGCGCCATTTGCAAACTATTCTTGAGAAAGTCCCGACAATCGGGATGAAATGCGTAGAAAATCCATTAACTTTGGCATCCTTTTTGACCCTGTGAGGCTTCCGTAGGTCCTCGATTCCTTTGGCGAGATTCCTATTGGTTAGAGCTGAGGGTGTGTGAGCTACTCTGCTAGCGGGCTTAGTGGCTACTGTGTTAAAGTCCTACAGTCTACTGTCACATTGTGTGGAAGGAGTCTATTTGTCTCGCTTACCCACCTGTTGTGATTTAGTCCGAATTGAGCATGCGAGGTGTTGGATTCTGCTGAGCTACCACATCTATTTTCTGTTATCTTGTGAGTATATATATATATATATATATATATATATATATATATAGCGAGTGCAGCTATAATAAACTTTGTGACTCTACACTTGAATCGTTCTCTGCACTTCTCTCCTTTCTTGTGTCTAGAGGTATGATTTAGTACAGAAGGAGTACCTTCAAACATGTCAGAGTCCTCCATAGCTCAGGTTATACCCACAGAAGGACACAAATAAAAAAAAGTTTTTATTATAGAAAACTGCACCTTTATACTCCAAATGGCTGGGGCACTCACCACCTCCTAGACCCAGACAGTTAACAGATGAAACGCTCTCCTCAGGTTCAAGTCTCAGCCGGAATGGAGGAAATTAACATAGACCACACCCGGTCACATGGAGTGCAAGACAGTACTTCCCCTGTTATTACAAGTACAGCAAGTAATAGGAGATGTGCAACACTTTCAAAAACTAAAGTGAAACATGTTTGTTCCAGTCAAAAACACAAAGTCTTATCAGCCCAGGAAAAAAATCACACAAAGCAGCATGTAAATAATTAATACACTGATTAATTAACCCCAACTGTTCAATAAACCCCCTCCAGAGGATATTAACCGTGGATCCTATCAAGGTATAAAGAAGCCACACTGTGACCCTGTTATAGCGTTATATGTGTAAAAATTGAAACAGGATCCATACTGTGGAACAGAACACAGCCTCTCAAGTGTGACGGTCTTATAGCAGTGCTCCTGACATGGACTTGACTGAGAGAAAGCAGGTAGTGAAACTCGTCAACACTGACTGCTTAGGAGCTGTTAGAACTAGTCTGGATGGTTTTGCAGAAAAACTTTCCCTGCATCTCCGGACTCTAACTTTTATCAATTCTCTCACTGAGAGGTTGACATGACTACCTAAAACTCCAGTCCTATCTTGAAGGGCAGATACCCTTTTTCAGGACTCTCCGAATCATCTGACACTTCTTTGCCACCTCCTAATGTGACGAAAGGCAAAGAATGACTGGGGTAATGAGGAAGTGGCAGGGATATTTAAAGGGACAGTATACTATAAAATTGTTTTGCCCTTAATGTGTTTACAACTTATTTTGTACCAGCTGCAGAGTATAAAATGTATGAGATTTGCTTTTTTAAGGCTTATTTGTGTAAATAAATTAGCTGATTTTGTGTTTTGAAGCCACAACCTAATAAAATGGGTTGAGCTTGTAGGTATAATCAGATCTCATTACTTTATCACATTGTGTAAATATACCTGCTCCTTTATCTTATACAGGGAGTGCAGAATTATTAGGCAAATGAGTATTTTGACCACATCATCCTCTTTATGCATGTTGTCTTACTCCAAGCTGTATAGGCTCGAAAGCCTACTACCAATTAAGCATAATAGGTGATGTGCATCTCTGTAATGAGAAGGGGTGTGGTCTAATGACATCAACACCCTATATCAGGTGTGCATAATTATTAGGCAACTTCCTTTCCTTTGGCAAAATGGTTCAAAAGAAGGACTTGACAGGCTCAGAAAAGTAAAAAATAGTGAGATATCTTGCAGAGGGATGCAGCACTCTTAAATTGCAAAGCTTCTGAAGCGTGATCATCGAACAATCAAGCGTTTCATTCAAAATAGTCAACAGGGTCGCAAGAAGCGTGTGGAAAAACCAAGGCGCAAAATAACTGCCCATGAACTGAGAAAAGTCAAGCGTGCAGCTGCCAAGATGCCACTTGCCACCAGTTTGGCCATATTTCAGAGCTGCAACATCACTGGAGTGCCCAAAAGCACAAGGTGTTCAATACTCAGAGACATGGCCAAGGTAAGAAAGGCTGAAAGACGACCACCACTGAACAAGACACACAAGCTGAAACGTCAAGACTGGACCAAGAAATATCTCAAGACTGATTTTTCTAAGGTTTTATGGACTGATGAAATGAGAGTGAGTCTTGATGGGCCAGATGGATGGGCCCGTGGCCGGATTGGTAAAGGGCAGAGAGCTCCATTCCGACTCAGACGCCAGCAAGGTGGAGGTGGAGTACTGGTTTGGGCTGGTATCATCAAAGATGAGCTTGTGGGGCCTTTTCGGGTTGAGGATGGAGTCAAGCTCAACTCCCAGTCCTACTGACAGTTTCTGGAAGACACCTTCTTCAAGCTGTGGTACAGGAAGAAGTCTGCATCCTTCAAGAAAAACATGATTTTCATGCAGGACAATGCTCCATCACACGCGTCCAAGTACTCCACAGCGTGGCTGGCAAGAAAGGGTATAAAAGAAGAAAATCTAATGACATGGCCTCCTTGTTCACCTGATCTGAACCCCATTGAGAACCTGTGGTCCATCATCAAATGTGAGATTTACAAGGAGGGAAACAGTACACCTCTCTGAACAGTGTCTGGGAGGCTGTGGTTGCTGCTGCACGCAATGTTGATGGTGAACAGATCAAAACACTGACAGAATCCATGGATGGCAGGCTTTTGAGTGTCCTTGCAAAGAAAGGTGGCTATATTGGTCACTGATTTGTTTTTGTTTTGTTTTTGAATGTCAGAAATGTATATTTGTGAATGTTGAGATGTTATATTGGTTTCACTGGTAAAAATAAATAATTGAAATGGGTATATATTTGTTTTTTGTTAAGTTGCCTAATAATTATGCACAGTAATAGTCACCTGCACACACAGATATCCCCCTAAAATAGCTAAAACTAAAAACAAACTAAAAACTACTTCCAAAAATATTCAGCTTTGATATTAATGAGTTTTTTGGGTTCATTGAGAACCTGGGGCGCGATCCGATATCGATCGCAGTTTGCGGCGCAAGCGAGGGAACCAGCGTCGCCCGCAGTTTCAGCTCGCAACTCGAGCTATCCCATATAGGTCGCCGTCAGATGCTAACGTGCCGTAAGTCTCACAAACCAGCGATGTCCAGAAATCTGCGTAAGTACAAATTTCTGGCGTCGCCAGTGACTTGCGCCACGTTAGAATCTGCCGGCGCCTATAAAACCTGACTAAAGTCTAAAACACCCGCACTGTCTAACACGCCTCCCTAACATAGCCCGCACTGTCTAACACGCCTCCCTAACATAGCCCGCACTGTCTAACCCTCTATCCGCTATCCCCCCTCACTAGCCTAACAATAAAAATGCTATTAACCCCTAAACCGCCGCTCCTTTACCCCGCCGCAACCTAATAAAATTATTAACCCCTAAACCGCCGCTCCCGTACCCCGCCGCCAGCTATATTATATCTATAACCCCCTAAAGTGAGCCCCTAACACCGCCGCCATCTATATTAAAATTATTAACCCCTAATCTAAGCCCCTTACACTGCCGCCATCTCTATTAAAATGATTAACCCCTAATTTAATCTACCTACCCTGCCGCCAGCTATATTATCTATATTAACCCTAAGTATATTATAGTTAATATAGTTATTACATTATATATATTAACTATATTAACCCTAATTATATTAGGGTTAATATAGTTAATATAGTTACTATAGTATTTATATTAACTATATTAACTCTATCTAACCCTAACACCCCTAACTAAATTTATATTAAATTAATCTAATTCATTTATAAACTAAAATATTCCTATTTAAATCTAAATACTTACCTATAAAATAAACCCTAAGATAGCTACAATATAATTAATAATTACATTGTAGCTATGTTAGGGTTAATATTTATTTTACAGGTAAATAGTTAATTATTTTAACTAGGTATAATAGATATTAAATAGTTATTAACTATTTAATATCTACCTAGTTAAAATAATTACCCAATTACCTGTAAAATAAATACACCTACACTATCAATAAATGTAATAAACTACAAACATCTATCTAAAAATACAATTAAATTAACTAAACTAAATTACAAAAAAAAACAAACACTAAATTACAAAAAATAAAAAAAAGATTAAAAGATTTTTAAGCTAATTACACCTATTCTAAGCCCCCTAATAAAATAATAAACCCCCAAAATAACAAAAATTCCCTGCCCTATTCTAAATTCAACAAATTTCCAAGCTCTTTACCTTACCAGCCCTTAAAAGGGCCTTTTGTGGGGCATGCCCCAAAGAATTCAGCTCTTTTGCATTCAATAAATACAATCCCCCCCCCCATTACAACCCACCACCCACATACCCCTATTCTAAACCCACCCAAACCCCCCTTAATAAATCCTAACACTACCCCCCTGAAGATCTCCCTACCTTGTCTTCACCACACCGGGCCGAACTCCTGATCCGATCCGGGCGATGTCGTCCTCCAAGCGGCAAAGAAGAAATCTTCCTCCGGCGACGTCTTCCTCCAAGCGGCAGCAAAGTCTTCAGTCTTCCGGCGGCATCTTCAATCTTCTTTCTACGCTCCGCCGCCGCGGAGCATCCATCCCGGCCGATCGCTAAACTTGGAATGAGGTACCTTTAAATGACGTCATCCAAGATGGCGTCCGCCGAATTCCGATTGGCTGATAGGATTCTATCAGCCAATCGGAATTAAGTTAAAAAAATCTGATTGGCTGATTGAATCAGCCAATCAGATTCAGGTTCAATCCGATTGGCTGATCCAATCAGCCAATCAGATTGAGCTCGCATTCTATTGGCTGTTCCGATCAGCCAATAGAATGCGAGCTCAATCTGATTGGCTGATTGGATCAGCCAATCGGATTGAACCTGAATCTGATTGGCTGATTCAATCAGCCAATCAGATTTTTTTAACTTAATTCCGATTGGCTGATAGAATCCTATCAGCCAATCGGAATTCGGCGGACGCCATCTTGGATGACGTCATTTAAAGGTACCTCATTCCAAGTTTAGCGATCGGCCGGGATGGATGCTCCGCGGCGGCGGAGCGAAGAAAGAAGATTGAAGATGCCGCCGGAAGACTGAAGACTTTGCTGCCGCTTGGAGGAAGACGTCGCCGGAGGAAGATTTCTTCTTTGCCGCTTGGAGGACGACATCGCCCGGATCGGATCAGGAGTTCGGCCCGGTGTGGTGAAGACAAGGTAGGGAGATCTTCAGGGGGGTAGTGTTAGGATTTATTAAGGGGGGTTTGGGTGGGTTTAGAATAGGGGTATGTGGGTGGTGGGTTGTAATGGGGGGGGGGGATTGTATTTATTGAATGCAAAAGAGCTGAATTCTTTGGGGCATGCCCCACAAAAGGCCCTTTTAAGGGCTGGTAAGGTAAAGAGCTTTGAAATTTGTTGAATTTAGAATAGGGCAGGGAATTTTTGTTATTTTGGGGGTTTATTATTTTATTAGGGGGCTTAGAATAGGTGTAATTAGCTTAAAAATCTTTTAATCTTTTTTTTATTTTTTGTAATTTAGTGTTTGTTTTTTTTTGTAATTTAGTTTAGTTAATTTAATTGTATTTTTAGATAGATGTTTGTAGTTTATTACATTTATTGATAGTGTAGGTGTATTTATTTTACAGGTAATTGGGTAATTATTTTAACTAGGTAGATATTAAATAGTTAATAACTATTTAATATCTATTATACCTAGTTAAAATAATTAACTATTTACCTGTAAAATAAATATTAACCCTAACATAGCTACAATGTAATTATTAATTATATTGTAGCTATCTTAGGGTTTATTTTATAGGTAAGTATTTAGATTTAAATAGGAATATTTTAGTTTATAAATTAATTAGATTAATTTAATATAAATATAGTTAGGGGTGTTAGGGTTAGATAGAGTTAATATAGTTAATATAAATACTATAGTAACTATATTAACTATATTAACCCTAATATAATTAGGGTTAATATAGTTAATATATATAATGTAATAACTATATTAACTATAATATACTTAGGGTTAATATAGATAACATAGCTGGCGGCGGGGTAGGTAGATTAAATTAGGGGTTAATCATTTTTATGTAGGTGGCGGCGGTGTAAGGGGTCAGATTACGGGATAGATAAGGTAGATGGCGGCGGTTTTAGGGGCTCACAGTAGGGGGTTAGTTTATGTAGATGGCGGCGGGGTCGGGGAGCGGCGTTTTAGGGGGTAATAACTTTATTAGGGATTTCAGGGGGGGGGGATCGCGGTTGACAGGGAGATAGACATTGCGCATGCGTTAGGTGTTAGGTTTATTTTAGAAGATCGCGGTTGACAGGGAGATAGACATTGCGCATGCGTTAGGTGTTAGGTTTATTTTAGCAGATCGCGGTTGACAGGGAGATAGACATTGCGCATGCGTTAGGTGTTAGGTTTATTTTAGCAGCTAGTTTAGGGAGTTACGGGGCTCCAATAGTCAGCGTAAGGCTTCTTACGGCTGCTTTTTGTGGCGAGGTGAAAATGGAGTAAGTTTTCTCCATTTTCGCCACGTAAGTCCTTACGCTGCATATTGGATACCAAATTGCGCGGGTTTGGTATACCTGCCTATGGCCCAAAAAACTGCGGGCGACGGCAGAAATATACGGGCGTAACTTCTAGCTTACGCCGTATATAGGATACCAAATCCGCGCAATTATTGGCGTCGCCGGCTTTTGCGGGCGACGCTTTATATCGGATCGACCCCCTGGTTGTTGTTCAATAATAAAATTAATCCTCAAAAATACAACTTGCCTAATAATTCTGCACTCCCTGTATATATCCATAAACCAATCACCAATACTTGGAGAGAACAATGGAAAATTAACATTTTATTACCTTATCTCTTCTATACCCCTCTGGGAGGGTAATTTCTTCTGCTGGCTGTGTTAACACAGCTTGGCCTTGAGGCCAAAAACTTTCAGGATGGGTGGGGATACCACAGGCTAAATAAACTAATTCAAATGCCCATATAAGGTTAATGGAAATACTTGTAAACAATTTAATACACTACAGCAGGTAAAGTGGATCATTGGGAACAAATTAAAGGGAAGATTTTTTTTGAGTAAACTGTCCCTTTAAGCCTCTGGCTGGGGTGTCTTTGCCTCCTCCTGTGTTGTATTTCCCAACAGTAAGGAATGAAGCCGTGGACTCTCCCTATCTTAGGAAGGAAAGTATATATATATATATATATATATATATATATATATATATATATATATATATATATATATATATATATATATATATGTGAGTTTCATACTTTTGGGCCTATTTATTAATGTGCGAGCGGACATGATCCGATATTGCGAAACATGTCCGCTACACATTGATAAATGCCGACAGTATACGCTCTCTGCATTTATCATTGCACCAGTAGTTCTGGTAAACTGCTGGATGCAATGCCGGCCCCTGCAGATTCGCTGCCAATCGGCCGCTAGCAGGGGTGTCAATCAACCCGATCGTATTCGATCGAGCAGATTTCTGGCGATTTCTGTCCGCTACTTAGAGCAGGTGGACAGGTTATGGAGCAGCGGTAAATATGCCCCTTTATTTCAATATGTTTTACATGTGTTTTGTTAAACATTTATTCCTGCCCTAACACTTTACTTCAAGCGCAACACATAACTTTTAATTTGTAGTATGAATGATGTTTAGCACGGCAGCAATATTCATTGAAAGTATTCTCTGGTAATTCTTCTTTACCATGGACTTGTAATACCAGATTGCGCAGTAATCTTACACACATACATATTCATACAAAAAGAGGAAAGTCTATACTCAAAGGATATTCAAACAAAATTGGCAAAAATAACTTTTTTGAGAAAACAATCGTTCAGATTTCCCAAAATATTAATCACACATTTTTATTTTGTCTGAACATCTATTATATGAATTTGGCAATAGCTTATAAAGAAGGAAAATGACTACCTATACATTACCCATGTTTTTAAAAATCAAAGGTTAAAGGGACATGAAACCCAAATTTTTTCTTTCATGAAAGAAAAAATTTCAGACAATTTTAAAAAGGTTTCCAGTTTACTTCTATCATAAAATTTGCTTCATTCTCATGTTATTCTTTGTGGGAGAGATATCTAGATAGGTAGCGTGCACAAGTTTGAAGCACTACATGACAGGAAATAGTGCTGCCATCTAGGGCTCTTGCTAATGTATAATATTAGTACTACATGACAGGAAATAGTGCTGCCATCTAGTGCTCTTGCTAATGTATAATATTAGTACTACATGACAGGAAATAGTGCTACCATCTAGTGCTCTTGCTAATGTATAACATTAGTACTACATGACAGGAAATAGTGCTGCCATCTAGTGCTCTTGCTAATGTATAACATTAGCACTACATGACAGGAAATAGTGCTGCCATCTAGTGCTCCTGCTAATGTAAAACATTAGTACTACATGACAGGAAATAGTGCTGCCATCTAGTGCTCTTGCTAATGTATAACATTAGTACTACATGACAGGAAATAGTGCTGCCATCTAGTGCTCCTGCTAATGTATAACATTAGTACTACATGACAGGAAATAATGCTGCCATCTAGTGCTCTTGTTAATGTATAACATTAGTACTACATGACAGGAAATAGTGCTGCCATCTAGTGCTCTTGCTAATGTATAACATTAGTACTACATGACAGGAAATAGTGCTGCCATCTAGTGCTCTTGCTAATGTATATCATTAGTACTACTTGACAGGAAATAGTGCTGCCATCTAGTGCTCTTGCTAATGTACAACATTAGTACTACATGACATGACATAGTGCTGCCATCTAGTGCTCTTGCTAATGTATAACATTAGTACTACATGACAGGAAATAGTACTGCCATCTAGTGCTCTTGCTAATGTATAAAATTAGTACTACATGACAGGAAATAGTACTGCCATCTAGTGCTCTTGCTAATGTATAAAATTAGTACTACATGACAGGAAATAGTACTGCCATCTAGTGCTCTTGCTAAAGTATAAAATTAGTACTACATGACAGGAAATAGTGCTGCCATCTAGTGCTCTTGCTAATGTATAACATTAGTACTACATGACAGGAAATAGTGCTGCCATCTAGTGCTCTTGCTAATGTATAACATTAGTTCTACATGACAGGAAATAGTGCTGCAATCTAGTGTTCTTGCTAATGTATAACATTAGTACTACATGACAGGAATAGTGCTGCCATCTAGTGCTCTTGCTAATGTATAACATTAGTACTACATGACAGTAAATAGTGCTGCCATCTAGTGCTCTTGCTAATGTATAACATTAGTACTACATGATAGGAAATAGTGCTGCCATCTAGGGCTTTTGCTAATGTATAACATTATTGCCAAACTGCTGCCATAAGTGCTGCAGACACGTGCACACTTCTGAGCATAATACCCTGCTTTTCAACAAAGCATAACAAGAAAACAAAGGACATTTGCTAATAGAAGTGAATAGGTAAGTTGTTTAAAATTGCACATTCTATTTGAATCATAAAAGAAAAAAATTGGGGGTTTATGTCCCTTTAAGAGACTTCAAAAATCTCCTGATGTTTACTGGATGGGCTGGAATGGCTATGAATCAGGGCTCCATACAATATATGTTTTTCTTTGGTCCCTTTTATAAGTCAATAAGCAAATGACAAATAGCTTAATTGGCTGACAGTTACGAGCAGTAATTGGGGCTTAGCAGTTGAAGATAACTTGCCTGATACACCCATCAGCTGCATTGGAATTTAAGTCATGGATACAATTTTATCCACAAGACTTAGCAGAGAAGTTATGTGATCACGTAATTCCCCTGTGTTTTACTGTAAATTCTGCTTTCTGTCCCCGTTTGCCCCCCATTTGATGTGTTAGTGGGGGAGCTTCCTCTTTATGTTACTTTATAACAATGAACTGAATTCATATGTAAGGAGATCCGAGGGGAAAGCCTCGCGCCACACGTCTGCCTGTCAGATTCCCGGTGCCAAGCTCGAGACCCTCCCTATTTTCTCTGCACTTTCCTCCTTACCCCCCCATCCTAAGTGCATCGTGTTCCTGCCTGAGCCCCTGTTCTTCTTATTTCAGCTCATGCTGCCCCTCTCTACATCACAAGTCTCCCAGCCTGAGCTTTATTTCTCTATCCCTTTAATGCTTTAGCCCAAGCTTACTCTCAGCTGCCTTTAAAGGGATAGAAAGGTTAGAAATGAAATGTGCTTGGGTGCATTTCAATTTGAAATAGAAGCATATTTGCAATATACTTCATTAGCAAAAATGCTTCTAGTAAACGTTATTACTTTTTTTCAGCAGCATATGCACATATCCTGTGAGGGCACGTGCACTAGTACTCAAACACTATGGGGCCGAATTATCATGTTCCGAATGGAGCTTGATGCCCCTGTTTCCGCGCGAGCCTTCAGGTTCGCCGGAAACCGCAGTTATGAAGCAGCGGTCTAAAGACCGCTGCTCCATAACTTGTCCGCCTGCTCTGAGACTGCGGACATCAATCCGTCCGATCCTATACGAATGGGCTGATTGACACCCCCTGCTAGCGGCCGATTGGACGCAAATCTGCAGGGGGCGGCATTGCACAAGCAGTTCACAAGAACTGCTTGTGTTTGATAAATGCCGACAGCATATGCTGTCGGCATTTATCGATGTGCGGCGGACATGATACGCTACATTGTATCATGTCCGCTCGCACTTTCATAAATCGGCCCCTACGCCTGCTCAGAGAGGTGGCTGTGGTGTTTATTGGTTCTGAAGATGTAATTTGCGTCATACAAGCTACTGCTGACCCACTGAGAAGTGTTTAACTACTGATGCACAGGCCCTCACAGCATATGCGCGTATGCCGCAGAAAAACAGTGATACCTTTTATTAGAAGCATTTTTGCTAATGGAAGTATATTGCAATCATGTTTCTATTTCGAATTGAAATGCACCCAAGCACATTTCCTTTTTGACCTTTTAATCACTCTATTAAAGTTTGTCAATATGCAGCTTTGCTTGATTTTCTACACTCTGTAGCCAACGCTCCTCCCCCCCCCCCTCCCTGTCACACTCTTATATTAATCAAACTCCTAAGAGGACTTGAGATTGTACTTGAACAGGTGACTGGCCCTTAAAAAGATTTCTCCAGAGTGTGTTGGCTGTTTGTTAACTGGGCTTATAGAATGTTTTCTGTGATACATAGTAACAATAAACTGTATTGCCCCTTCCATCCAATCATATCTGTTCGTTTCAACAATTCTCATTGGTCCATCCATCTCTAGCCTTTGTGTCTCTTTCCTTAATGTTCCTCTAATCACAATACTGTCCCAATTCACATCCCTTCCTTGTACCTTCTCTATGGTACTCTTTCTAATTCCCCTCCCTAATCGCCACTACATCCCTTGACTTTTACCATCTCTCTGAACTTATATACTTTAACTTTTTCAGTCACTCTGTGCCCTGCTCTATCACTGTACACTGTTCATCTCAATCTCCGTCCTATTCCAATCCATCGAAATTTCCATGCAAAACACAATAGCCTAGATTCAAAAACACTTGTTTAGAAAACTAAATTATTATTTTTTTAAGAAAAAAAAATCAACATAGCACTTTGAAAATTCTAGAATTCATAAAGATTTGTACCTTGCAAAATCAGCTCAATTATAATCACTGGAGCCACATCTATCTCGCAAATGTTTACTTGTTGCCGCATAGAACGGGTTCCACTCTCAAGAATGCAGTCAACACAAAAAAGCCTTTAAATCATTAAAAATCGAATTATTAAACATGAGAAGAACAAAACATCCCGTATAAAACAGTTTACTCTAACATATTCACAAAAGAACAAAAAAGTATAAGAGAAATAGAATTAAAAAAATAGCGATAAAATAATTGACCATGAGATGACGTACTTCACAAGGGCAATAAAGTCTATAAGCTCTGCAGGCTTGAATGAGATTTAGGTTAAAAACTTCAACCAGGGCGCTAAAATGTCCAAGAACGCCCATTGACGGAATCTTTTTTCCACCTGTGAGGTTTCTGGGATGTTTCTTGTTCTATCCAGCAAGTTTCCTTTACACTAATAAAACAGACATGTTAATATTTTCAATATTATTCAGTTCTTGTTTGCTGTGTGGGTTATAATGCATTGGGGGCACCTAACACAACTATGGGGGGTAGTTATCAAGCCGTCAACCTCAAATACGCTGGAATTCCGCAGCGTATTTGTGGCGAGGCTGATTCGCCTTAGTTATCAAAGGCTACAGAACGGCAAAAGTAGAATTTTGTGACGTAAACTTCGATCCGCCGGACTCTGATTCTTACGTCACTCCAGATGTTCCGCACACAAGTACGGCACAATCTCACAACTTTTGCTAGTTATCAAAAAACTAGCAGGTACGCTCGGCACCTGGTTTTCAAACCGCCACCCTGGAGGCGGCGGATCCCATAGGAATCAATGGGAGTCTGAACATAGCGAAAGTACAAGTTCGCTGCTGCCAGATATCCCATTGATTCCTATGGGAGCTGTCTACACCTAACACCCTAACATGTACCCCGAGTCTAAACACCACTAATCTGTCCCCCCTACACCGCCGCAACTAAATAAAGTTATTACCCCCTAAACCGCCGCTCCCGGAGCCCACCGCAAGCTACTCTATACCTATTAACCCCTAAACCGCCGCTCCCTGACCCTGCCGCAACTATAATAAGTGTATTAACCCCTAAACCGCCGCTACCGGAGCCCACCGCAAGCTACTCTATACCTATTAACCCCTAAACCGCCGCTCCCTGACCCTGCCGCAACCTATATTAAATTTATTAACCCCTATCCTGCCCCCCCTACACCGTTGCCACCTATAATAAATTTATTAACCCCTATCCTGCCCCCCCTACACCGTCGCCACCTATAATAAATTTATTAACCCCTATCCTGCCCCCCCTACACCGTCGCTACCTATAATAAATTTATTAACCCCTATCCTGCCCCCCTACACCGTTGCCACCTATAATAAATTTATTAACCCCTATCCTGCCCCCCTACACCGTCGCCACCTATAATAAACTTATTAACCCCTATCCTGCCCCCCCTACACCGTCGCCACCTATAATAAATTTATTAACCCCTATCCTGCCCCCCACTACACCGCCGCCACTGTAATAAAATTATTAACCCCTAAACCTAAGTCTAACACTAACCCTAACACCCCCCTAACTTAAATATTAATTAACCCCTTAACGACCGAGGACGTGCAGGGTACGTCCTCAAAAAAAAGGCAGTTAATGCCTGAGAACGTACCCTGCACGTCCTCGGTGTGGAAAGCAGCTGGAAGCGATCCTGCTCGCTTCCAGCTGCTTTCCGGTTATTGCAGTGATGCCTCGATATGGAGGCATCCTGCAATAACCTTTTTAAGCCATCCGGTGCAGAGAGAGCCACTCTGTGGCCCTCTCTGCACCGGAGATCGGTGGCTCCCTGCGTTGAAGGGTGGGAGCCGGACCGGGAGGCGGGTGGCGGCCATCGATGGCCCTGGTTATGTGCAGGGGGGGCGGGATCGTGGGCAGGGATGAGCGGGGGCGCGCACGGGCGCGCGCGCGTGCACGGGGGGGGCGGGGGCGGGCGCGTGCACGGGGAGGGAGCAGGTGGGAACCGCTACACTACAGAAAATTTATTAATAAAAAATGTTTAAATGTCTAAATATTTTTTAAAAAAAAAAAGATCAGCAAGGTGGTGGGGGTTTGTCTGTGTTGGGGGGGGAAGCTACACTACAGAAAAAAGCCAAACAAAAATAAAAAAAGCACTTTTTTTTTGCAAACTGGGTACTGGCAGACAGCTGCCAGTACCCAAGATGGCCCCCAATGAGGCAGAGGGGAGGGTTAGAGAGCGGTTTTGGGGGGGATCAGGGAGGTTGGGGGCTAAGGGGGGGATCCTACACTCTAGCATATGTAAAAAAAATTTTTTTTAAAAACCCTTTTATTTTAGTACTGGCAGACTTTCTGCCAGTACTTAAGATGGCGGGGACAATTGTGGGGTGGGGGAGGGAAGGGAGCTGTTTGGGAGGGATCAGGGGGTGGGATGTGTCAGGTGGGAGGCTGATCTCTACACTAAAGCTAAAATTAACCCTGCAAGCTCCCTACAAACTCCCTAATTAACCCCTTCACTGCTAGCCATAATACACGTGTGAGGCGCAGCAGGATTTAGCGGCCTTCTAATTACCAGAAAGCAACGCCAAAGTCATATATGTCTGCTATTTCTGAACAAAGGGGATCCCAGACAAGTATTTACAACCATTTGTGCCATAATTGCACAAGCTGTTTGTAAATTATTTCAGTGAGAAACCTAAAATTGTGAAAAATTTAACTTTTTTTTCAATTTGATCGCATTTGGCGGTGAAATGGTGGCATGAAATATACCAAAATGTGCCTAGATCAATACTTGGGGTTGTCTACTATACTACACTAAAGCTAAAATTAACCCTACAAGCTCCCTAAAAGCTCCCTAATTAACCCCTTAACTGCTGGGCATAATACACTTGTGGTGCGCAGTGGCATTTAGCGGCCTTCTAATTACCAAAAAGCAACGCCAAAGCAATATATGTCTGCTATTTCTGAACAAAGGGGATCCCAGAGAAGAATTTACAACCATTTATGCCATAATTGCACAAGTTGTTTGTAAATAATTTCAGTGAGAAACCAAAAGTTTGTGAAAAAATTTGTGAAAAAGTGAACGATTTTTTGTATTTGATCGCATTTGGCGGTGAAATGGTGGTATGAAATATACCAAAATTGTCCTAGATCAATACTTTGGGATGTCTACTAAAAAAAAATATATACATGTCAAGGGATATTCAGGGATTCCTGAAAGATATTAGTGTTCTAATGTAACTAGCGCTAATTTTGGAAAAAAGTGGTTTGGAAATAGCAAAGTGCTACTTGTATTTATGGCCCTATAACTTGCAAAAAAAGCAAAGAACATGTAAACATTGGGTATTTCTAAACTCAGGACAAAATTTTGAAACTATTTAGCATGGGTGTTTTTTGGTGGTTGTAGATATGTAACAGATTTTGGGGGTCAAAGTTAGAAAAAGTGTGTTTTTTTCAATTTTTCCTCATATTTTATATTTTTTTTATAGTAAATTATAAGATATGATGAAAATAATGGTATCTTTAGAAAGTCCATTTAGTGGCGAGAAAAACGGTATATAATATGTGTGGGTACAGTAAATGAGTAAGAAGAAAATTACAGCTAAACACAAACACAGCAAAAATGTAAAAATAGCCTTGGTCCCAAACGGACAGAAAATGGAAAAGTGCTGTGGTCATTAAGGGGTTAAATAAATCTAAATAATATTTCTATTATTAACTAACGGCTAGATTTGGAGTTTTGTCGGTAACGACCCGAAAAGCTAACGCCGGCTTTTTTCTGGCCGCACCATAAAAATAACTCTGGTATTGAGAGTCCACATAAAGGCTGCATTAGGCTCCAAAAAAGGAGCGTAGAGCATATTTAACGCAGCTTCAACTCTCGATACCAGAGTTGCTTACGCAAGCGGCCAGCCTCAAAAACATGCTCGTGCACGATTCCCCCATAGAAAACAATGGGGCTGTTTGAGCTGAAAAAAAAACTAACACCTGCAAAAAAGCCGCGTTTAGCTCCTAACGCAGCCCCATTGTTTGCTATGCGGAAACACTTCCTACGTCTGCACCTAACACTCTAACATGAACCCCGAGTCTAAACACCCCTAACCTTACACTTATTAACCCCTAATCTGCCGCCCCCGCTATCGCTGACCCCTGCATATTATTATTAACCCCTAATCTGCCTGCCGCTCCGTAAACTGCCGCTACTTACATTATCCCTATGTACCCCTAATCTGCTGCCCTAACATCGCCGACCCCTATATTATATTTATTAACCCCTAATCTGCCCCCCACAACGTCGCCTCCACCTGCCTACACTTATTAACCCCTAATCTGCCGAGCGGACCTGAGCGCTACTATAATAAAGTTATTAACCCCTAATTCGCCTCACTAACCCTATAATAAATAGTATTAACCCCTAATCTGCCCTCCCTAACATCGCCGACACCTAACTTCAATTATTAACCCCTAATCTGCCGACTGGAGCTCACCGCTATTCTAATAAATGTATTAACCCCTAAAGCTAAGTCTAACCCTAACACTAATACCCCCCTAAGTTAAATATAATTTACATCTAACGAAATTAATTATCTCTTATTAAATAAATTATTCCTATTTAAAGCTAAATACTTACCTGTAAAATAAATCCTAATATAGCTACAATATAAATTATAATTATATTATAGCTATTTTAGGATTAATATTTATTTTACAGGCAACTTTGTAATTATTTTAACCATGTACAATAGCTATTAAATAGTTAAGAACTATTTAATAGTTACCTAGTTAAAATAATTACAAAATTACCTGTAAAATAAATCCTAACCTAAGTTACAATTAAACCTAACACTATACTATCATTAAATTAATTAAATAAAATACCTATAATTACCTACAATTAAACCTAACACTACACTATCAATGCATTAATTAAATACAATATCTACAAATAACTACAATGAAATAAACTAACTAAAGTACAAAAAATAAAAAAGAACTAAGTTACAAAAAATAAAAAAATATTTACAAACATAAGAAAAATATTACAACAATTTTAAACTAATTACACCTACTCTAAGCCCCCTAATAAAATAACAAAGACCCCCAAAATAAAAAATGCCCTACCCTATTCTAAATTACTAAAGTTCAAAGCTCTTTTACCTTACCAGCCCTGAACAGGGCCCTTTGCGGGGCATGCACCAAGAAGTTCAGCTCTTTTGCCTGTAAAAAAAAACATACAATACCCCCCCAACATTACAACCCACCACCCACATACCCCTAATCTAACCCAAACCCCCCTTAAATAAACCTAACACTAAGCCCCTGAAGATCATCCTACCTTGTCTTCACCTCACCAGGTATCACCGATCCGTCCTGGCTCCAAAATCTTCATCCAACTCAAGCGGGGGCTGGCGATCCATCATCCGGTGGCTGAAGAGGTCCAGAAGAGGCTCCAAAGTCTTCATCCTATCCGGGAAGAAGAGGCGATCTGGACCGGCAACCATCTTGATCCAAGCGGCATCTTCTATCTTCATCCGATGACGACCGGCTCCATCCTGAAGACCTCCACCGCAGACCCATCTTCTTCCGGCGACGTCCAACTGAAGAATGACGGTTCCTTTAAGGGACGTCATCCAAGATGGCGTCCCTCGAATTCCGATTGGCTGATAGGATTCTATCAGCCAATCGGAATTAAGGTAGGAATATTCTAATTGGCTGATGGAATCAGCCAATCAGAATCAAGTTCAATCCGATTGGCTGATCCAACCAGCCAATCAGATTGAGCTCGCATTCTATTGGCTGTTCCGATCAGACTTTGGAGCCTCTTCTGGACCTCTTCAGCCACCGGATGATGGATCGCCAGCCCCCGCTTGGGTTGGATGAAGATTTTGGAGCCAGGACGGATCGGTGATACCTGGTGAGGTGAAGACAAGGTAGGATGATCTTCAGGGGCTTAGTGTTAGGTTTATTTAAGGGGGGTTTGGGTTAGATTAGGGGTATGTGGGTGGTGGGTTGTAATGTTGGGGGGGGTATTGTATGTTTTTTTTTACAGGCAAAAGAGCTGAACTTCTTGGGGCATGCCCCGTAAAGGGCCCTGTTCAGGGCTGGTAAGGTAAAAGAGCTTTGAACTTTAGTAATTTAGAATAGGGTAGGGCATTTTTTATTTTGGGGGTCTTTGTTATTTTATTAGGGGGCTTAGAGTAGGTGTAATTAGTTTAAAATTGTTTTAATATTTTTCATATGTTTGTAAATATTTTTTTATTTTTTGTAACTTAGTTCTTTTTTATTTTTTGTACTTTAGTTAGTTTATTTCATTGTAGTTATTTGTAGATATTGTATTTAATTAATGTATTGATAGTGTAGTGTTAGGTTTAATTGTAGGTAATTATAGGTATTTTATTTAATTAATTTAATGATAGTATAGTGTTAGGTTTAATTGTAACTTAGGTTAGGATTTATTTTACAGGTAATTTTGTAATTATTTTAACTAGGTAGCTATTAAATAGTTCTTAACTATTTAATAGCTATTGTACCTGGTTAAAATAATTACAAAGTTGCCTGTAAAATAAATATTAATCCTAAAATAGCTACAATGTAATTATAATTTATATTGTAGCTATATTAGGATTTATTTTACAGGTAAGTATTTAGCTTTAAATAGGAATAATTTATTTAATAAGAGTTAATTAATTTCGTTAGATTAAAATTATATTTAACTTAGGGGGGTGTTAGTGTTAGGGTTAGACTTAGCTTTAGGGGTTAATACATTTATTAGAATAGCGGTGAGCTCCGGTCGGCAGATTAGGGGTTAATAATTGAAGTTAGGTGTCGGCGATGTTAGGAAGGGCAGATTAGGGGTTAATACTATTTATTATAGGGTTAGTGAGGCGGATTAGGGGTTAATAACTTTATTATAGTAGCGGTGCGGTCCGCTCGGCAGATTAGGGGTTAATAAGTGTAGGCAGGTGGAGGCGACGTTGAGGGGGGCAGATTAGGGGTTAATAAATATAATATAGGGGTCGGCGGTGTTAGGGGCAGCAGATTAGGGGTACATAAGGATAACGTAGTTGGCGGTCGGCAGATTAGGGGTTAAAAAAATTAATCGAGTTGCGGCAATGTGGGGGGACCTCGGTTTAGGGGTACATAGGTAGTTTATGGGTGTTAGTGTACTTTAGAGTACAGTAGTTAAGAGCTTTATAAACCGGCGTTAGCCCAGAAAGCTCTTAACTACTGACTTTTTTCCTGCGGCTGGAGTTTTGTCGTTAGATTTCTAACGCTCACTTCAGACACGACTCTAAATACCGGAGTTAGAAAAATCCCATTGAAAAGATAGGACACGCAATTTACGTAAGGGGATCTGTGGTATGGAAAAGTCGCGGCTGAAAAGTGAGCGTTAGACCCTTTTTTGAGTGACTCCAAATACCGGAGGTAGCCTAAAACCAGCGTTAGGAGCCTCTAACGCTGGTTTTCACGGCTAACGCCAAACTCTAAATCTAGGCCTATGTTAATCCTATTTAAAACTAAATACTTACCTATAAAATAAACCCTAATATAGCTACAATATAAATAATAATTATATTCTAGCTATCTTAGGATTTATTTTTATATTACAGGTACCTTTCAATTTATTTTAACTAGGTACAATAGCTATTAAATAGTTATTAACTATTTAATAGCTTACCTAGCTAAAATAAAGAGAAATTTACCTGTAAAATAAAAACTAACCTAAGTTACAATTACACCTAACACTACACTATACTTAAATCAATTATTCCTATTTAAAACTAAATACTTACCTTTAAAATAAACCCTAATATAGCTATAATATAATTAATAATTACATTGTAGCTATCTTAGGATTTATATTTATTTTACAGGTAACTTTGTATTTATTTTAGCTAGTTAGAATAGTTATTAAATAGTTATTAACTATTTAATAACTACCTAGCTAAAAGAAATACAAAATTACCTGTAAAATAAATCCTAACCTAAGTTACAATTAAACCTAACACTACACTATCATTAAATAAATTAAATAAACTACCTACAAATAACTACAATTAAATACAATTACATAAACTAACTAAAGTACAAAAAATAAAAAAAGCTAAATCACAAAAAATAAAAAAAATAAGTTACAAACATTTAAAAACATATTACAACAATTTTAAGCTACTTACACCTAATCTAAGCCCCTTAATAAAATAACAAACCCCCCCAAAATAAAAAAAATGCCCTACGCTATTCTACATTTAAAAAGTTCAAAGCTCTTTTACCTTACCAGCCCTTAAAAGGGCCTTTTGTGGGGGCATGCCCTAAAGAGTTCAGCTCTTTTGCCTGTAAAAGAAAAATACAAACCCCCCCCAACATTAAAACCCACCACCCACATACCCCTAATCTAACCCAAACCCCCCTTAAAATAACCTAACACTAATCCCCTGAAGATCATCCTACCTTTAGTTGTCTTCACTCAGCCGAGCCACCGATGGAACTGAAGAGGACATCCGGACCGGCAGAAGTTATCCTCCAAGGGGCGCTGAAGAAATCTTCCATCCGATGAAGTGATCCTCCAAGCGGCGCTGAAGAAATCTTCCATCCGGGCGAGGTCATCTTCCAAGAGGCGCTGAAGAAGTCTTCTATCCGGGCGAGGTCATCTTCGAAGCCGGGTCTTGAATCTTCATCCCGCCGACGCGGAACATCCTTCTTTCCCGACGAACTACCGACGAATGAAGGCTCCTTTAAGGGACGTCATCCAAGATGGCGTCCCTTCAATTCCGATTGGCTGATAGGATTCTATCAGCCAATCGGAATTAAGGTAGGAAAAATCTGATTGGCTTATGGAATCAGCCAATCAGATTCAAGTTCAATCCGATTGGCTGATCCAATCAGCCAATCAGATTGAGTTCGCATTCTATTGGCTGTTCCGATCATCTTGGATGACGTCCCTTAAAGGAGCCTTCATTCGTCGGTAGTTCGTCGGGAAAGAAGGATGTTCCGTGTCGGCGGGATGAAGATTCAAGACCCGGCTTCGAAGATGACCTCGCCCGGATAGAAGACTTCTTCAGCGCCTCTTGGAAGTTGACCTCGCCCGGATGGAAGATTTCTTCAGCGCCGCTTGGAGGATCACTTCATCGGATGGAAGATTTCTTCAGCGCCCCTTGGAGGATAACTTCTGCCGGTCCGGATGTCCTCTTCAGTTCCATCGGTGGCTCGGCTGAGTGAAGACGACTAAAGGTAGGATGATCTTCAGGGGATTAGTGTTAGGTTATTTTAAGGGGGGTTTGGGTTAGATTAGGGGTATGTGGGTGGTGGGTTTTAATGTTGGGGGGGTTGTATTTTTCTTTTACAGGCAAAAGAGCTGAACTCTTTGTGGCATGCCCCCACAAAAGGCCCTTTTAAGGGCTGGTAAGGTAAAAGAGCTTTGAACTTTTTTAATGTAGAATAGGGTAGGGCATTTTTTTTATTTTGGGGGGGGTTTGTTATTTTATTAGGGGGCTTAGATTAGGTGTAAGTAGCTTAAAATTGTTGTAATATGTTTTTAAATGTTTGTAACTTATTTTTTTTTATTTTTTGTAACTTAGCTTTTTTTATTTTTTGTACTTTGGTTAGTTTATGTAATTGTATTTAATTGTAGTTATTTGTAGGTAGTTTATTTAATTTATTTAATGATAGTGTAGTGTTAGGTTTAATTGTAACTTAGGTTAGGATTTATTTTACAGGTAATTTTGTATTTCTTTTAGCTAGGTAAGCTATTAAATAGTTAATAACTATTTAATAGCTATTGTACCTAGTTAAAATAAATTGAAAGGTACCCGTAAAATAAAAATAAATCCTAAAATAGCTAGAATATAATTATTATTTATATTGTAGCTATATTAGGGTTTATTTTATAGGTAAGTATTTAGTTTTAAATAGGATTAACTTAGTTAATAATAGAAATATTATTTAGATTTATTTAATTAATATTTAAGTTAGGGGGGTGTTAGGGTTAGTGTTAGACTTAGGTTTAGGGGTTAATAATTTTATTACAGTGGCGGCGGTGTAGTGGGGGGCAGGATAGGGGTTAATAAATTTATTATAGGTGGCGACGGTGTAGGGGGGGCAGGATAGGGGTTAATAAGTTTATTATAGGTGGCGACGGTGTAGGGGGGGCAGGATAGGGGTTAATAAATTGAATATAGGTTGCGGCGGGTTCAGGGAGCGGCGGTTTAGGGGTTAAACTATTTTTTTATTTGCGGCAAGGTGCGGGATCAGCAGGATAGGGGTTAATAACTTTATTATAGAGGGCGACAGTATAGGGGGGGCAGGATAGGGGTTACTAGGTATAATGTAGGTGGCAGCGGTGTCCGGGAGCGGCGGTTTAGGGGTTAATACATTTATAAGACTTGCGGCGGGGTCTAGGAGCAGCGGTTTAGGGGTTAATACATTTATAAGACTTGCGGCAGGGTCTAGGAGCGGCGGTTTAGGGGTTAATACATTTATAAGACTTGCTGCAGGGTCTAGGAGCGGCGGTTTAGGGGTTAGTAACTTTATTTAGTTGCGGGTGGCTCTGGGGGCGCCGGTATAGGGGGTAGAACAGTGTAGTTTAGTGTGAGTGCTTAGTGACAGGCTAGCAAGAAAGCTGTCAAACAGCCGAAGAGCAGCGAGATCGGATGAGTGATAACGCTCACAGTCCGCTGCTCATCGCCCCGCGGCTTTTTGACAGCTTTTTTTGATAACTTAGGCGTATTTTTTCAGGTCCGCGGCGGCGAAGGTAGGCGGGCGTATTGGGCCGGCGAAGGCAGGAAAGTTGACACGTTGATAACTACCCCCCTATATATTAACCCCTTGCACAAATTGGACATAGCGGTTCTACGATACACAGTACTTTTCCCAGCATACTGTGTTACATAGTACCTACGTCCAATACTGTGGCACCTGCTGTCAGCTTAGAGATCAGAGATTGCAGCTGGGGGCACAAGGCATCTGCCTTTATATAGTAAACGAGTCCTAAAGCTCATGTACACGGGCCATTTTTTGCAGTACAGCGGTTCCACCCCTTGCTCTCTCTCTATCCCCCCCTCTCTTTTACTCTCTCCCCTCTCTCTTTTGCTCTTTCTCTCCCCTCTCTTCTGCTCTCTCTCCCCCCTCTCTTTTGCTCTCTCTCCCCCTTTTCCTCCCTCTCATTTGCGCTCTCTCTCTCCCCCTCCTCTTTTGCACTCTCTCTCTCTTCCCTCTCTCTTTTGCTCTCTCTATCCCCCCTCTTTTGCTCTCTCTCTCTCCCCCTCTCTCTCTCCCCACTCTTTTTTGCTCTCTCTATACCCCCTCTTTTGCTCTCTCTCCCCTTTCTTTTGCTGTCTATCTCCCCCTCTCTTTTGCTCTCTCTCTCTCCCCTCTCTTTTACTCTCTCTCCCCCCTCTTTTGCTCTCTCTCTCCCCCCTCTCTTTTGCACGCTCTCTCTCCCCTCTCTTTTGCTCTCCCTCTCTCCCCTTTCTCCCCCTCTCTTGTGCTATCTCTCTCCCTCTATTTTTCTCTCTCTCCCCCTCTCTTTTTCTCTCTCCCCTCTCTTTTGTTCTCTCTCTCCCCCCTCTCTTTTGCACTCTCCTCCTCTTGTTTGCTCTCTTTCTCCCCCTTTCTTTTGCTCGCTCTCCCCCTCTCTTTTGCTGTCTCTCTCCCTCTCTTTTGCTCTTTCTATCCCCCCTCTTTTGCTCTCTCTCTCCCCTCCTCTCTTTTGCTCTCTCCCCCCTTGCTTTTGCTGTCTCTCTCTCTCTCCCTCTCTTTTGCTCTCTATATCCCCCCTCTTTTGCTCTCTCTCTCCCCCCTCTCTTTTGCTCTCTCCCCCTCTCTTTTTCTCTCTCTATCCCCCCTCTTTTGCTCTCCTTGTCTCCCATCTCTTTTGCTCTCTTTCCCCCTCTCTTTTGCTCTCTCTCTCCCTCTCTTTTGCTCTCTCTCCCCCTCCCTTATGCTTTCAATCTCCCCCTCTCTTTTGCTCTCTCCCCCTCTCTTTTGCTCTCTCTTACTCCCCCCTCTCTTTTGTGCTCTCTCTCCCCCCTCTCTTTTGCTCTCTCTCTCCCCCCTCTCTTTTGTGCTCTCTCTCTCTCCCCTCTTTTGCGCTCTCATCCTTCTCTTTTGCTCTCTCTCCCCTCTTTTGCTCTCTCTCTTACTCCCCCCTCTCTTTTGTGCTCTCTCCCCCTCTCTTTTGCGCTCTCTCTCTCTGTCTCTCTCTCCCCTCTTTTGCCCTCTCTCCCCTCTCTTTTGCTCTCTCTCTCCCCTTTCTCCCCCCTGTCTTTTGTGGTCTCTCTCCCTCTCTCTATCTCCCCTCTTTCGCTCTCTCTCCCTTTTCTCTTGCTCTCCCCTTTCCTCTCTCTTTTGCTGTCTCTCTACCTTTCTTTTGCTCTCTCTATCCCCCCACGTCACACCCGGCCCCGCCCACGTCCCATCCCACCCGCGTCATGCCCGGCCCCGCTTACGCCACTCTCTATAATGAACATCATTGGTGCCGAGTGGGAGTGGTGGGAGGTGGGTGGATCGTCTCAGTGAGGAGGGGCGGGGTTCCCTACACTACAGAACTATGGATGTCAAGGGAGGGATGTGGCCCCATGTAACACAATAAGAATAGCTGGAGGGTGGACCCTACACTGTGGATCTTGGAGGGGGCCACTACCCTACAGGATAAAAAATAATAATTAAAAAACAGAGAGTTGTTTGGGAGGGATCAGGTAGGGATGAAGTGGTGGAAGGTGTCAGGTGAGAGATTAATCTTTTACACTACAGCAAAAATTAACCTTACAAGCTGACTGATTAACCCCTTCACTAGCAGCCTTCTACTTGCCAAAAACCATTACAAAATCTTCCGTGTCTGCTGTTTATGAAAAAGGGGGACCCTAGAGAAGCTTTGACAACCATTTGTGTTATGACTGCCGTAGTTGTCTGTAAATAATGGTGGTCAATCTCTGAAAACTGAATTGATCCACAAAAAAAAATACAACTGCTTTCTAGGCTACCCAGCTGCTCTCACCAAATGACCAGGCCATTTAAACCTCATTCTGCTGGTCCAAAATTCTGTCCTCTCCTGACAGTCTCCTCTCTCATGTCGCAACTCTCAACATCTGGTAGATATGTTTACTTTGTGTTTTTTCAATTCATTTATGGTGATGATATGTTTAGTATTATTTTTGAATTGGTCCAATTTCATCATCATCAGAAGGGTGCTGTTGCTGTCATTGGCAAGGGCAGCACCATCTTGTTTTTCTAGTACAAGTCTGGTCAGATCGGTGGCCGATGTTATTTGTTATCCGATGTCTGTTAACTGTTGATCTGTGTGTGTTGAGAACTTATCAGGTGCTTTCAGCTGTTGAATTGGATGTATCTGTTGTTGTTTAGTCAATAACTTGTGGTCGGGTGGATAGTGATTGCTCTCCTTGCATCATATGGGTACCTACAGAAATTGTGTTATCATTTTCATTGTGATCATTCCAATGACAAAAAAAAGCAACTAAGGAATTGAAAAACACAATTGACTACAGTGTTTTGCAAGCCCTGATGAAATTCCATAAAAAAAAAAAGTCACATTATACTCTGAGTGCCTAGGGCAGCACAAAACCTAAATACACCACTGTCTAGGAACATTTATTTACATTATGGTGACACCCAATACTTTATAAAACGTATTTCTTCCGACAATTAATATAATTGTTGCTTATTAATCTCATTGCTTTGTATTCATGACTATGGGCTCCGTGTACTAAGCAGAGGAACAGATGTGAGCCTACTTCCTGTAAAGTAAGTAGCAGCGGTGATCAGACCACTGCTTTTTACATCCTCCACAATATCTGAGTTGGCGGAGACAAAACACCCCGTACAAGCTTGCTCAAAGTGACTGACGGGAGAGGGAAGGGCGCAGCATAATAGTAGCAAAGTCCAAACAGGTTCTCAAGTTGAGAACCTTATCCTATTCAATACATGAGGCCTATTGTCTAGAGTTTTTTTCAGAAAGAAATACGGGCAGACTTTTGTTTGTAATCTGCTGTCAAAAACTTTTTTTAATTTGTGTCTACTCTGTACCTATAACATCTTCACTTTGTTTCTATTCTGTATATAAAAGATTAAATTTAGAAATGCATTTAATGGACTTGCTGGGCGTGTAATTGTCTACCAATCTATCCAACAAACCAATTGTACACAAAACATACACTTACTGCTAGTTTCTGTGTCAATTTGAATAACCTTAATGTGTCTCTTATGCAAAACAAAATCGTAATGTACCTAAAAAGTGCTTTTCATATGCATGATAGATTTTTTTTTTTGTTTACTGTCCTTTTAAAGGACCACTAAACACAGCAGAATAACATAACCGGTAAATGCATAATAAAAAGACAATGCAAAAGCACTTAGTTTGAGTTTCAAATGAGTAGTAGATTTCTTTATAGTTAGTTCTATTTTCCATCCCACGGCATCATGTGACAGCCATCAGCCAATCACAAAATGCATATAAGTATATTCTGTAAATCTTGCACATGCTCAGTAGGAGCTGGTGCCTCAGAAAGTGTGTGTATAAAAGGATTGGGCACATTTAGATAACGGAAGTGAATTGGAAAGTTGTTTAAATTGTGCTCTCTATCTGAATAAAGAAAGTTTAAGTTTGACTTTAGTGTTCCTTTACAGGGACAGTCAGCTCCAAAATGTCTATTGTTTTAAAAGCTAGATAAACCGTTTATTACCCATTCCCCAGTTTTGCATAACCAACACGGTTAAATTAATATACTTTTTATCTCTCTGATTACCTTGTATCTAAGCCTCTTCTGACAGCGCCCTGATCACATGACTTTTTATTTATTATCTATTGACTTGCATTTTAACCAATTAGTGCTGAGTTGTGCAAAACCCACAGGTGTGAGCACAATGTTATCTATATGGCTCAAATGAACTAGCAGTCTCCTGTTGTGAGAAGCAAATTTAAAAAAAAATCACGTGATAAGAGGCTGTCTGTAGTGGCTTAGAAACAGGCAGAAATGTAGAGGTTTAAATGTTATCAAGTATATTAATATAACAATGTTGATTGTGCAAAGCTGGGGAATGGGCAGTAAAGGCGTAATGACTGTCCCTTTAAGTATATTCATTTGATGTAAAGATACTTCAGCTATGGAATTAAGTTTTTTCACTCTTTCATGTCTATAATAGTTTTACCAGTGTCTGTACACCTTATGGGAGCTTTCCTTCAATCAATGTTTTGCATGTTTCTTATTCTTTCTTTGACATATGTAATGCATTGTTTAGGAGTCTGCCAGCTTTTGTCCCCTACCCTTTCATGTCTTGCTTACTCCAGGCTCCAGCCCCCCCTCTCTCACACCATGGCGCAAGCCTTTGGTTGCCTCCTCCAGGTGTCTCCCAGGCCTGTGCTAAACATCATAATTTCTCAGCTGGGGGGGAAATGGAAGACATTATCCTGGTTTCCTTGATCTAGTCTCTGATACATTTTGTAGCACTCATCCAGGTGTCACATTAATCCAAACAAGGGTCTCCACTTAACCTTTTCATTTCCACAGTGACCTAGTGGCTACATTTCACCGGGATATTACAAAAATGCATCCATGCTTAGCTCTGGAAAGGAACCATTTTTTTTAAGCTCTGCTCAGTCACAGGGAAGGAGACGTTAAAGGGACATGAAACCCAAAATGTTTTTTTCATGATTTAGGTAGAACATACAATAAACAACTTTCCAGTTTACTTCTATTATCAAATTTGTTTCATTCTCTTGCTATCATTTGTTGAAGGAGCAGCAATGCACTACTGGTTTCTAAATGAACACATGGAGGCCTATTTATCAAGCCGTCAACTGCAAATATGCTGGAATTCCGCAGCGTAATTGTGGCGAGCCTGATTCCCCTTAGTTATCAAAGCCTACAGACCGGCAAAAGTTGAAATTTGTGACGTAACATACGATCCGCCGGTCTCAGTCTGACACAAATCGATGCTTACGTCACTACAGATGTTCCGAATGCAAATTCGGCACTATCTGACTACTTTTGCTAGTTAACAAATATCTAACAGGTACGCTCGCCACTATTAAGGCCCAGCGTACCTGGTTTTCAATCCGCCGCCCTGGAGGCCGCGGATGCCATAGGAATCAATGGGAGTCTGAAAGCAGTGAAAACTCATGTTCGATGCTGCCAAATATCCCATTTATTTCTATGGTAGAATAAAAGTTATGTCTACACCTAACACCCTAACATGTACCTCGAGTCTAAACACCCCTAATCTGCCGCCCCAACACCGCCGCCACCTACATTATACTTATTAACCCCTAATCTGCCGCCCCGACACCGCCGCCACCTACATTATACTTATTAACCCCTAATCTGCCGCCCCAACACCGCCACCACCTACATTATACTTATTAACCTCTAATCTGCCGCCCCGACACCGCCGCCACCTACATTATACTTATTAACCCCTAATCTGCCGCCCCGACACCGCCGCCACCTACATTATACTTATTAACCCCTAATCTGCCGCCCGCCACCGCCACCACCTACATTATACTTATTAACCCCTAATCTGCCGCCCCGACACTGCCGCCACCTACATAAAGTTAAATCGTGCTGCCATCTAGTGATCTTGCTAACATATAACATTGTTGCAAAACTGCTGCTATATAATGATGCAGACACGTGCACACTGCTGAGCTTACCTTCCTGCTTTTCAACAAAGGATAACAAAAAACAAGGAACATTTGATAATAGAAGTAACGTTGTTTAAAATCTATGCTTTATCTGAATCATGAAAGAAATTTGTGTTTTATGTCCCTTTAAATATATATTTTTATATACAGTATCCCACAAAAGTGAGTACACCTATCACATTTTTGTAAATATTTTATTATATCTTTTCATGTAACAACCCTGAAGAAATTACACTTTACAACAATGTAAAGTAGGGAGTGTGCAGCCTGTATAACAGTGTAAATTTGCTGTCCCCTCAAAATAACTCAACACACAGCCATTAATGTCTAAACCATCTAGCAACAAAACTGAGTACACCCCTAAGTGGAAATGTCCAAATTGGGCCCAATTAGCCATATTCCCTCCCGGTGTCATGTGACTCATTAGTGTTACAAGGTCTCAGGTGTGAATGGGGAGCAGGTGTGTTAAATTTGGTGTTATCGCTCTCACACTCTCTCATACTGGTCCCTGGAAGTTCAACGTGGCACCTCATGGCAAAGAACTCTCTGAGCATCTGAAAAAAAGAATTGTTGCTCTACATAAAGATGGCCTAGGCTATAAGAAGATTGCCAAGACCCTGAAATTGAACTGCAGCACAGTGGGCAAGACCCTACAGCGGTTTCACAGGACAGGTTCCACTCAGAACAGGCCTCGCCATGGTTGACCAAAGAAGTTGAGTGCACGTGCTCAGCGTAATATCCAGAGGATGTCTTTGGGAAATAGATGTATGAGTGCTGCCAGCTTTTCTGCAGAGGTTGAAGGGGTGGGGGGTCAGCATGTGAGTCCTCAGACCATACGCAGCACACTGCATCAAATTGGTCTGCATGGCTGTCATCCCAAAAGGAAGCCTCTTCTAAAGATGATGCACAAGAAAGCCTGCAAACAGTTTGAGAGTTCTTTGCCATGAGGTGCCACGTTGAACTTCCAGGGACCAGTATGAGAGAGTGTGAGAGCGATAACACCAAATTTAACACACCTGCTCCCCATTCACACCTGAGACCTTGTAACACTAATGAGTCACATGACACCGGGAGGGAATATGGCTAATTGGGCCCAATTTGGACATTTCCACTTAGGGGTGTACTCAGTTTTGTTGCTAGATGGTTTAGACTAAGGACATGGATTACTGGAACCATGTCCTGTGGTCTGATGAGACCAACCAGGTAAGAAGTACAAAGACAAGTGTGTCTTGCCTACAGTCAAGCATGGTGGTGGGAGTGTCATGGTCTGGGCCTGCATGAGTGCTGTCGGTACTGGGGAGCTACAGTTCTTTGAGGGCACCATGAATGCCAACATGTACTGTGACCTACTGAAGCAGAGCATGATCCCCTCCCTTTAGAGACAGGGCAGTATTCCAACATGATAACAACCACAAACACACCTCCAAGACGACCACTGCCTTGCTAAAGAAGCTGAGGATAAAGGTGATGGACTAGCCAAGCATGTCTCCAGACCTAAACCCTATTGAGCATCTGTGGGGCATCCTCAAATGGAAGGTGGGAAAGCGCAAGGTCTCTAACATCCACCAGCTCCGTGATGTTGTCATGGAGGAGTGGAAGAGGACTCCAGTGGCAACCTGTGAAGCTCTGGTGAACTCCATGCCCAAGAGGGTTAAGGTAGTACTGGAAAATAATGGTGGCCACACAAAATATTGACACTTTGGGCCCAATTTGGACATTTCCACTTAGGGGTGTACTCAGTTTTGTTGCCAACGGTTTAGACATTAATGGCTGTGTGTTGAGTTATTTTGAGTGAACAGCAAATATACACTGTTATACAGGCTGTACACTCACTACTTTACATTGTAGCAAAGTGTAATTTATTCAGTGCTATCACATGAAAAGATATAATAAAATATTTTCAAAAATGTGAGGGGTATACTCACTTTTGTGGGATACTGTATATATATGATAATGTTAATGTAAAATATATATATATACCTATATTTCTATAGGAATATATACAGGTATAGGCATATACAGGTATACAGGAATATATATGCAATAATAAAAGTAAAATTTTCCTCTCTATAAAGAACTTTGAAATGTTAAATATTTACAGTAAATACATTATTAAATATTATTACAGAATTATCATTTAGACACATATACAGTATATATATATGCTAGGTAAAGCAACTCCTAGTGCAGGAACACGCTACATGCAGTTGAATGGCGCCACGGAGCTCACTGTGATTAAACAATGAGCCCGTGAAGCGCTATTTGAGAAAACTGGCACTCAGAAGAGGACAGAATTGGACAGCAGGTAATTATAGTTTTAGGTCCCAAATTACTTATTTACATGAATTAAGTCAAACAAAAGGCTACTCGTATGTTACATAATTCTACACATAGAATGCAGAATTATGTAACTTGAAAGTCAACCCAAGCACCAGTTCCCTAAGTCTTGCTTCCTCATTCCGTGGTTTACCTCTTCAGTGTGCGTTGCAGAATCTTATTTGATCCCATTCAGTAATGATGTTTTCTCCTTATCTTTATATCTTCCTCATGTTCTTGTCCTGACCACAACCATTACTTGGCTGCATTAACCATGGTTCGGGGAGCCCTGGGTCTCTAGACCAGCTTCTCCTGACTGCTCATGTTCCTTCTCTATTTGTGCATGTGAAGGAAGTGCTATTGCTGGGCGCAGTGCAGACCAACTAATCGAACACCAACTAATCGATAATGAGAATCGTTGATAATGATTTTCATTATTGATTATTATCAATTTTATCGATTAGTTGTTTCAGCCCTAATCCTTAAACATACCTCCCAACCTTTTGCTGATATATCCCTTGACTGAGAGGCTGGGCTGGAATAGACAAAAAGTAGGGATGCACCGAAATGAAAATTCTAGACCGAAACCGATACCGAAAATTCAGGATGATCCTGGCCGAAAACCGAAACAAAACCGAAATTGTTTTTTTCTTTTTTAACTACAGTGTGTGTGTGTAGCTGAGAGAGCTTGTAGGCGGGAAAGCTCCAACAAATGGACATGGTCACTTGTACAGTAGGGCGTGATCTGCAGTGAAACTGGAGCTCTATAAGGGAGAGCATGGTTATAGCCAGACAACAATACGAGGTGGACATGTGTTTTGTTTTTGGGTGTAGTTATCCGTGCGATGAGCGTGGCTGCACCTGATCATCTCTCATCGTATCTCCGCCTAGTTCCTGGTTCGGGTCTCACACTGACCCGTCAGATTATATGTCCGGAGCTCCAAATGGAGTCTGCCTATCACCAGGACCACTGGACTTAGCTACATCCTTATGTGCAAGGTGGTTATAGAAAGTTACTGTGCTTTTTTGTATACACTGTCTGGTGGGCGCTAATTTGTACCAACTGTGTGCGAGCTTGGGGCTTATGCTTATAAAGTGTGCACGCATATTTGCCTCAGGCGAATAGAATGTCTACGCACAAGAGACTGATGTATGAGCACTGTATAAAAGGCTTAAAGATATTCACTGTGTGTGCTTAGGGCTGTGTCTGATAATATCAAGTGTTTATAAACATGTTACTTATCCTCCTTTGATATTTGTATTCACTATTCAGAACTTTGGTTTCCTTCTCTGCTGGTTTCACATATCATCATGTAATGGTAGTGCTGTGCTGCTCACCTTATGCTAAGGATAGACATGTAACTCAATAGAACAGGGGAGGGCTGTACATTTTTAGCCATTTTGGTCCTCTTTGGGCCGAAATTGGAATTGCACATTTTCGGCAGCCCAAATTTTGGTGCATCGCTAGTATTATTCTTTATTTAGTTCTGTGTAACAGAATCAGATTTAACCGTTTTTGTTTTGTTACCAATTATCAAACTAAAGTATAGTCCTAGAAAACTATTATTATATGCAAAACAGTAAGTCAAGTAATGAACTCAAACAGCAGCTCTAGGCTGGCATCAAATTTAAAATATACTACACAATAATTTTGCCGAAAATAAAAGGCAAAAAAAACGAAAACCGAAATAACAAAAACTGCTATTTTCGGCCGAAACTTTCTGTGGCCGAAATTTCGTTGCATCCCTAACAAAAAGGTTAACCAACTAACGCATTTTGTGCACAGACACTTCAATAGTGACACCTATTGACGGAGCAAGCATACTTATAGAAACATAATCCAACGAATTGTACAATTGTTATCGTTATCCTAAATTAAAATTAAAATGCATGGTAAGCTATTAAATCTAAAGCATTTACTGATAAGAGTGGGCTAAATTAATCACTATAGTATTAAAGGACCTTAAAGTCATTTTTTACTTGTGTACTCTACATCGCAAAAGATCTGCAGATAAAATAAATATATTAAAAACATTTTATACAGTCCTTTTGTTAGCAAAATATTCATTGTTTTGCAATCTAATGACACGCCTCTTAAAAAGCATTCTTAATGTCATTCATCTTAACGTAGGGTTGCCATATTGCCGCTTTAAGGGAGGACACATAAAAAATACACATGTCAGGGCTGTTTAAAGAAATGTTTCAAAGATGCTCCATTATTAGAACCCTGACATATGTATTGTCATATTGTACCCCCCCTTAAATCAGCAATATGTCAACCCTATCTATAAGTCCTGAAGTTTGTGCGCATCAAGTTTTTCACGCAAAAAATTACTTTCAACTTCTAATACACGCACAGGTTAAAAAGTTTACTTTCAGTGGTAAATAGCGCTCGAGCGGGATCACTAATTACCTCTCCACTTAAAATCTAGTCTTTATGGGGAATTAAATATTAAGTTTAACATTCCTTTAAATGGATATGGAAATCAAAAGTATATTGGGCTATGCAGCAGCTGTATACTTTTTCATGACACTTTACTATACGAAGTCTCTTGGCTTTAGATTTTTTCTTCTTAAAATCTAACATTAGCACAGCATTTATGTGCCATGTACAAATCCCAGAGATTGAAGGGAGATTAATGTCAGGGTTTTTTTTGTCAGGGTTTTTTTTGTCAGGGTTTTTTCCCTGCTTTGTTTGCCATGTGCTGCTGGCAGCCATTTTACTCACCTCTCTTGCAGAGTCTGGTGCAGAGTGTGTGATGCTGCTCATTTCCTGCACGCACTCTTATGGCCAGACTGGTGTACATAATCGGTGTGAGACAGGTTGCAGTCTCAGAATTGTGATGTCATGATGTATTTAAAGGGCCTCTGTTCAGTATGCTTTGCCCTTGCATTGTCTCGGACCTGTTTGTGAGTTCCAGTTCCTGTGTATTACCTGGCTGTCTGACGTCCCTCCTGGTTCCTGATCCCTGGCTTGTTCCTGACTCTGCTGTTCTCCTTGTTCCTGATTCCGGCTCGTCTGACTACTCGCTTTGGCTCCTGACTGGGCTCGTCTGACTATTCGCTCTGGCTCTGGCTTTGACTCCTGGCTTGTTGTTTGACTTGTGGACTTTTTATTATTTTTTGTTATTAATAAAGTTGTGATTATTTTTTCTCTTCTCGTCTCAGTCTGATTCCTGACACCCTGACATTACGCAAGGGCCATGAATCCTGATGGTGCTAATAATTCACCTTTACCTACCATCATTTCCAGGATGGATGAACAGGATCACCGCTTGGATCAATTTGCACTAGCCCTGCAAACCCTGCTGACTCGCATTGCACATTTGGATCAAAGTGTCCCGCAAGTTATGGCTGCTCCTGTTTCCGCTGCTGCACCTATGCCTACCAGGAGCATGTCCGGTTCTGCACCTCTACCTCAGAGATATGGAGGTGATCCTATTCAGTGCAGAGGGTTTTTGAACCAGGTGGGCATTTACTTTGAGATGTTACCTCAGGCGTTTCCCTCTGACAGAGCTAAGGTGGGATTTCTCATCTCGTTACTCTCTGACACAGCTCTTGCCTGGGCTAATCCCTTGTGGGAGACTAATAAACCTGTGATTTCAAATTACCCTGAATTTGTGGCCTCCTTTCGAAGGGTATTTGATGTTCTGGCTCGCTCCTCCTCTGCTGGTTTATCCTCGTCCCTGGAACCGCTAAAGGAGAAACTGTCAGGGTGCCAGGAATCAGATTGAGACGAGAAGTGCAAAAATAATCACACCTTTATTAATAGCAAAAAATAATAAAAAGTCCACAAGTCAAATAACAAGCCAGGAGTCAAAACCAGAGCTGGTAGTCAGACGAGCCGAGTCAGGAGCCAAAGCGAATAGTCAGACGAGACGGAATCAGGAACAAGGAAAACAGCAAAGTCAGGAACAAGCCAGGGATCAGGAACCAGGAAGGACGTCAGGCAGCCAGATAATACACAGGAACTCTCACAAACAGGTCTGAGACAACGCAAAGGCAAAGCATACTGAACAGAGGCCCTTTAAATAATAAGTGATGACATCACAATTCTGAGATTGCATCCTGTCTAACATGGATGATGCACACCAGTCTGGCCATAAAAGGAAGTGTAGGAAATGAGCAGCATTCCCCACAATGCACCATAGTCAGGAAGAGAGGTGAGTAAAATGGCTGCCAGCAGCACATGGCAAACAACAGGGGGAAAAACCCTGACAGAAACCTTTGGTCAAGGTTGTCCTTTTCTGGGTGGACTCCTCCATAGTCACCCAGGCTCTTGTTGACTCCGGTGCTGCGGGCTATTGCATTGACAGTGCTTTTGTATCAAAACACTCCATTCCTGTTTTGCCTCAGTCCGTTCCGCTTGCTATTGAGGGCATTGATTGCAGGCCCCTTCTGCCTGCACTCATTACTTACAAAACCGCTCTGTTATCTATGGCTGTTGGGGCTCTCCATTTTGAAACCCTCCAGTTCCAGGTGATAAACTCTCCACATTTTCCAGTTGTTCTGGGTTATCCCTGGCTCCAAAAGCACAATTCCAGTCTCGACTGGCGCAGGTCCGAAATTTTGTCATGGTCTCCGCAATGTATTTCTACTTGTCTTCAGAAACCAGTTAAAGTCTTGTGCCCTTCTTCGGTATCTCAATTGCCAGAGGAGTACCCAGAGTTCCTAGACGTTTTTGACAAAGTGCGTGCCGGTACGTTGCCTCCTCACCGGTCTTACGATTGTGCCATAGACCTGCAACCCGGAGCCATTCCTCCTCGAGGCCGGGTTTACCCTCTGTCTATTGCGGAGAATTGTGCTATGGAGGAGTATGTTGCCGATGCTCTATCGCGGGGAATCATCCGTAAATCCTGCTCTCCTGCAGGGGCTGGCTTCTTCTTTGTGAAGAAAAAGGGTGTCGTGTTAAGACCATGCATCGATTATAGGGGTCTTAATCGTCTTACCATTAAGAATGCTTACCCTATTCCGTTCATTACAGAACTCTTTGACCGCCTCAAGGGAGCTATGGTCTTTACTAAACTTGATTTGAGAGGAGCGTACAATCTCGTTAGGATTAAGGAGGGCCACAAATGTAAAACAGCATTTAACACCAGGAGCGGGCATTATGAATATCTTGTAATGCCCTTTGGCCTATGTAATGCTCCTGCTGTTTTCCAGGAATTTATTAATGATGTCCTATGAGACATCCTCAAACACTCATCCACACTTGAGGCTCATTGTTCTGATGTTACACGGGTTCTTCAGAGACTACCTGAGAACGGCCTGTTTTGTAAACTCAAGAAATGTGAGTTCCATGAGACTCAAGTAACCTTCCTAGGTTATGTTATCTCTGTTGCAGGGTTCTCCATGGATCCTGCCAAGTTGTCTGCAGTTCTGCAGTGGCCTCGCCCAGTTGGTCTTCTGTCTATTCAACATTTTTTTGCTTTGCCAATTACTATAGAAAGTTTATTAAAAACTTTTCTTCCTTTGTCAAACCTATCACAGACATTACCCGTAAAGAGAATGATCCACTACATTGGTCACCTACTGCCATTAAGGCCTTTGAGAGTCTTAAGACTGCCTTTGCTACTGCTCCAGTGGAGTGCAATTATGAAATTGGCGACAGGGAATTACTGGCCATAATTTAGGCACTCAGGGAATGGAGGCATCTTCTCGAGGGCACTAGCGTACCAGTGCTCATTCTTACTGACCACAAGAATTTAACTTATCTATCCGAAGCAAAACGTTTTTGCCCCGACAGGCCAGATGGGCACTATTTTTGTCTTGGTTTAATTATGTGGTCTCCTACCTGCCTGATAGTAAGAATGTTAGGGCTGATGCCCTCTCTCGACAATTTTCGCCTCTATCCAAGGAGGAGTCTATACCTACTCCAGTTATACCTCCTGACCATATTTTGGCTACCATACGTATAATTTGACTTCTCCCTTGGGGGAGGAGATCCTGGCTGCACAAACCAATGCACCTCCTGAGAAACCTAGGGGTAAGTGTTTTGTTCCTGAGAATCTTTGAACTAAACTTTTGCACACTTACCCCTATCCTAAAGCTGCAGGTCACCCGGGCAAGAACCAAATGATTTGGTCTGTCACTCGACAATTCTGGTGGCCAGGTCTTCGTTCTGATGTTGCTGCGTATGTTGCCTCCTGCTCAGTTTGTGCACAGAACAAGACTCCTCGACATCTTCCTGTGGGTCTTCTTCAACCTATTGCTAATGGTGAGTGTCCTTGGACACATTTTTCCATGGACTTCATTGTTTAGCTCCCTATTTACGATGGCTATACTGTTATCCTTATGGTGGTTGACCGTTTTTCTAAAATGTCACATTGCATTCCCTTGAAGAAGCTGCCTACCGCTCAGGAGCTTGCTTCAATTTTTGGCCGCGAGGTCCGTTTACATGGGTTACCTAAGGAGATAGTCTTGGTCCGGGGTAGCCAGTTT